>NW_017307922.1:169342-181237 GCF_000935625.1 Nanorana parkeri | reverse complement strand
TTTTTTTTTTTTTTTGTCCAAGGCAAACATTTTAATTTTAACGTGCTCTATAAATGGAAGAAATTGGATAACTGTATAGTACACCCCGTTTCCTCCTTGGCGACTTCCAGCCAAAACAAATAGTTAAATCCCCCTCCCTCTCTTTGAAAAGGCAATCCACCAGTGGGGCTAACTGGCCTAGTGGTATGTCTGAAGGCTCTTTTTATTGAGTGCTCCTTTTTTAAATGGTAATTCCACTTCTTCACAGAGAAATAAATTACCCATTCAAATCTGCCCCCTCTCCTTACCCTGCTGGCCATGCCTCTGCCTGGACCTGCCATGTCGCAGTGTACACTGCACTCCTGCACTGAGCATCTAGAGCAACGCTTGCAGATGGCCAGCACTCATTGCTCAAGAGTATCGCCTAACCAATAAGTGCTTCTCATTGGTCAGCATGGCCAGGGTACCATGCTGACCAATGAGTGCTCAGCATTTGCGAGCATTCTTCTAGATGCTCAGTTCAGGATTGCATTGCGGTGTACAGAGCATACATTGGTGCATGGTGGTTCCAGGCAGAGAGGGCAGATTTGAATGGGAATTTCTCACATTTTGTGGGGACGTAGAATTACTCTTCCAGCCATTGGGGTAATCATACACTATATAATCTGATTGTCCAATCTTTGGATCTACCATCAACTATGTACTGCATGACCCTGTCTAATTTGATACTAATTAAAAGAATTGTTTAGGTTTGTCGTCAAATCGTTTTCATAAATCTACAGAATTTTACAATCGGATTGTATGGTGTATGGCCAGCTTTTAGAATACAAATAGACCTATAAGAGCTACTCCATGGAGGCCTTTCATGCAACATCTAGACATTTTATTGGTAGGGTATTTAGTTTCAGGCATGATGGAGCTCAGTGAATGTTAGTATGTGAGTGAAAGTTGTTGGTTGATGTATAGTTTTGAGGTTGCACATCTTGGAAAGGGAGCTGCAGGTTAGTAAACCTCCATAAAACTACATGGAGATTGTTTTAGCCAGTTAAGTTAAACCATATTTATGCAGTTTGATTTAGTAGTGCTGATGTTGGTTATCTCTTTCACAGGTTAGTATCTGGTGCTGGGGAAATCAAGCTTACCAAGGATGGAAACGTCTTACTTCATGAAATGGTAAGTTTGTTGCTGTAATATAACAAATAGTGTGCTGTGAACAAGTTATGTGACATTCCACGTAGCATAAACAGACCAAACCTTCAAGAAAAGAAAAAGCATTTAGGCGAAATAAAATGGTTGGTGACTTGTACCACTTGATTTTGCTTCCACAAGGAAGCCCACTGGCCTATAGCCAGTGGGCTTACCTGGACCGTCCATGAGATAGCACCTCCTCCAAGAGGAAACACATCACCAAAAACACTTTAGAGGAAATTCTACTGCCAGTCTGGTCAGATATTGTGCCCTCTCTTTCCAGAGGAGACAGAATACATGGAACCTGGAGGATGGAGGCTCCACTCAGGATTCTCGTCTATAGTACTTCACCCTCCTTGATGGTGGGATTCCTGTCCATCTTTGCCCCCCTGTACCTTCTTCCTAAATTTGCAGAGCCTACTGGGTGTTGTATGTTCGAGCAGACAGTTGCTCTCTCGAACTGTATTATCTGCTAAGGCAGATTAGTAAATACAAGCATTGATCTTGATTTCAAGTATCTTGCGGTTTTTAGGCCATTTCCACAGTTCTGCAGTTGGAGCTGCTCATAATGCAGAGAGATTTTCCAGCTTTTTGGGAATATTCCCTCCAAGCATGCCCAAAACAGGAAAGCTCAGTATCAGTCATGCACATCTGTCAGTGTTCACTGAGAACAGGAAGGTGTTTTCCCACTCATCATTTTCAGGATGTAACTCCACATCAATGGTCAACTTTAGAATCTTTCTTAACTAATAAGTGAGGATCCAGGAAACCTTGATCTGAGTTCCTTGTTTTACTTTTTAGCAAATTCAGCATCCGACAGCCTCTTTGATCGCTAAAGTAGCCACGGCACAAGATGACATCACTGGAGATGGAACCACCTCCAATGTTCTGATTATCGGCGAGCTTCTAAAACAAGCAGATCTTTACATATCTGAGGTATTGTTACATCAAAGTGTGGTATTGATATGATGGGAAATATTTATTGTAATAGCCAAGCTTCCGTTGGGCAATTACTGGGTGTATGGCTGAGAGGGATTTTTACAGGTACAATGTATTGTCCTCTGCGTTTTCTTTCTTTGACCCTAATCATCTGTAGCTAATAATTCAGATCTTACCTGCATATTTGAGGGCTTGGTGGGTTTTTGCTAATAGCAGGAAATCCTTAAGTTTTTTTGTCTTAGAAGATTACTCTACATATAATGTGTAGAAAGTTAGGTCTGAATACAGCTTCCTGCATGGATGAATTCTGCATTATCGTCTGGTGATTTTTGCAGTCAGACACCATGCTAGAGTAAACTTCAACTGTGCTTTTTCTATGGCATTCTGTTAAGCAGCATGTCTGCACACTTGAGTACAATTTCCATTATTTAGTGGGATTTATTATACTTTTTTTTTTTGTATAGTACAGCTACTACATGCATCGTCAATCCTGAGTAAGGTGTTTAACTTGTGGCTTAACAACATAGAGACTCTTGTAAAAGCTTATAGCCTAAAGAATATTCTTGCCTTTTAGGGCCTTCACCCAAGAATTGTGACAGAAGGTTTTGAAGCTGCAAAAATTAAAGCCCTTAAAGTTTTGGATGAGGTCAAGGTGTCCAAAGAGATGGATAGAGAGACCCTTATCAATGTTGCCCGAACATCGCTTCGCACCAAAGTTCATGCTGAGTTGGCTGATATTTTAACAGAGGTAAATATGACTACTTTGTACTAAAAAAAAAAAAAAAAAAATGATTGCAAAATTCTCTAATTTTTTTTGTGGTAAGGTTCTGTACCATTTTTGGATGGAAGTGTGTGTATAGGGTCGTATGAGCAGTGAAGTCATTGTATTAAATTTTAGCTGTTGATCATTCCTACTCCATTTTTTTTTTCCCCCCCTCGGATTCTAGCTTTGCATTGAATGCTTGCTTCATTGCCACGGCCTAATAAATGGAGGTCGTTGCAATTTTGTGCATCACACATTAGTTTAGGCGTATGAAGGAGGAAAAGGGTTGGTTGCCTTACCAACCATAATCTTACCTGTGTTTGCCTTCATCCTGGAAGCCTCCAGTGTTCATATTGCTACTGCATCAGAGTTACAGCAACTCCCATTTGTTTCTCCCACACCTACCTCCAGTGCTTGAAGGGGTGCATTCATCTCTTTACAAGATATATATTTTTTTCACATGCAAATTCCTTTGTTTACACACACACACCTTGTTTTTTATTTTTGCCGGGGCAAGAATGATGTGGCTGTGCTGCCTGCAGCCTCCAGGAATACTGACATTGCACATTACAAGAGGGTCATCTAAAATGCATGTGCAACACTGCTGCATTAGGGGGCCAGCTGCACGGAGAGGTAGCTGACTTTCAATTGAAGGAAATGGTGTGCAGAAGCAGCTTATACCAGACAACA
This sequence comes from Nanorana parkeri, assembly GCF_000935625.1. NCBI lineage: Eukaryota > Metazoa > Chordata > Amphibia > Anura > Dicroglossidae > Nanorana > Nanorana parkeri. The sequence continues at coordinate 177,678 of NW_017307922.1, read as the reverse complement.
CTGGTTTCACTGGGCGTTGGAGTATGTTTGAGGACAACGCAGCAGACAAGCTAGGGAGAGAAAAATAAAGTTCATCTCTAAACTCTGTTAGGTTTTGTCAGTCTCTGGTATTCTTACCATGCATAGAAGACAGCACTGTCGGCACCCTCACTATGGCTGTGTTTAAGAGTTAGGGCTGACGGTAAACATTTTTAAGTGCCTTTTTATAATACATTTTTATAATTTATTTATAAAATGTTTGCCTTGTCACTGTGTGTGGCAATTAAGATGATGCTTGTCATCGATATCTGTCTTTTTCTGAGCCTTGTTTGTGCTAGCCACCGCATACTTGTAGCCAAATGTTTAACATAAAAATAATGAATATTGGTGACAATATAAATGTGTGTCTGTGTGCCTTAAACTGGGCTGGTATATTTTTCATATTGTGACCTAAAATAATTGGCTGCACACTACAGCACAGAAGAACATAAAGGTAATCGTTACACAGAAATGTGTCTGAGACCTTTTGATGGTAGATTACATTCTACAGTTTACGTTTACTGTGATCGGAGTGCCCTGGAATGCAGTTCAGGAATCCAATTTGCTGCTTTTATCATTTTTCCTTGTGTGGCTTCCTTTTAGAATGGTTTTAATCATCTCTTGCCTTTCTTGCAGGCGGTTGTGGATTCTGTTCTGGCTATAAGGCAGGAAAATGAGCCAATTGATTTGTTTATGGTTGAAATTATGGAGATGAAGCATAAAACTGAAAGTGACACAACGTAAGTACGGCTTTTAGTGTGCAGCACTAGTGGTGAGTTCTGCATGAAATAATCTTTGGGTAATTTCTTGACCAAGTAGCTGTCAGGATTTGGTAAATGTCTTTTTATATTATAGCTATGTGCAGTGTTCTACGTTTTCTTTTTTGGGGGAAAAAAGAATGAAAAGTGTGTTCAGCTGCAGCTTATGTCTACTTAAAGTAAGCCATCCTGCACAATAGATTTGTAAAAAGCAATATTAGGTGCAAAAGCATACCTGCAGCTTTACTGTGGACCTCCTTTTAAAGCACTTCTTGTGTGTAGGTAGATTTTGTCCCCAATGCAGCAGTCTATCCAAGTAAAATATAGCGAGGCCCAACTGCTGCCCTGTTGTAGGTGGCATGCCCATGCAGAAAATCTTTAATTGCATAGGAACGTATGTTGATGTGCTTCTAGAGGTATGCTCTGCCACATGTACAAATTTTCTTTTAGTTCACAACATTTTTTTCATGTGCAGATGTACTTATGTTTACAAGTGTTTTATATTTTGGTAGGAACCACACTTGTTGACTTTTGTATTATAAGATTCCTTATGTGAAGTTAAGTCTGAATACAGCTTCCTGCATGGATGAATTCTGCATTATCGTCTGGTGATTTTTGCAGTCAGACACCATGCTAGAGTAAACTTCAACTGTGCTTTTTCTATGGCATTCTGTTAAGCAGTATGTCTGCACACTTGAGTACAGTTTCCATCATTTTAGTGTATGGTTATTAAACATTCCTTGTTTTATTTCTGTCTTAGATTATAATTCTCTTTTCTCCTTTTTAATTCTTAGGCTTATAAGAGGTTTGGTGCTTGATCATGGGGCTCGCCATCCAGACATGAAAAAGAGAGTCGAAGATGCATACATTCTTACATGCAATTTGTCTCTAGAGTATGAAAAAACGTAAGTTATTGATTTTGCCTCCTATGGGTAAAACTCTTGTGTACACAGATGTCTTTTAAAATTCCTCTTACTATTTAGTAAAGGGAGAAATTGCAATTTCCAGTTCAATACATTTTTTATTAATGTTTACAATAAAAAGCAAAATACAACAATCAACTTGTATCGAAAATAAACAATAGAAGATAAAAAATTGTCCTCATAGATTTACCGGATAACTGTAGCATTCCTTTACAAGGGAGCTGAATATGTGAAGTAACAAGGGTCAACAAAAACATCATTAAATACCTAAATCAAGGTAGAAAGAACCAGAATATGTCACTGTCGGATGAATGATCAAAAGAAGAAAGGAAGTCGAGGAGGCCAGTGAGAAATTGAGAGAAAGAAGATAAAGCAAAACAAGTAATAGAAACCGGAAGGCTCCATACGATTGGGGAAAATTGTAGGCTATAAGGTGATGAAGCTTTCAGAAGAGAGTGAGAGATGGGTATATTGTATTCTTTGGTTATCCAAAAGAATACTGGAAAGTTTCTCTTTTATAAAATAATTTGGTGTCAAGCTTCCGCAAATTGTATAAATTGTTTCTTCTAGGCTTTAGCAATGGTTTGCTTTGCTGCTAACAAGATATGTGGTCAACTTGAACTGTGAATTGGGAAGGTTTAAGATTTAGGAGTGTAAACTTAAGGGAACACAAAAAAGGATTGCAAAATGTGAACAAATTGGTCTAAAATCTGCTTAACATAGGGCATGCCCAACATATCTGCAGCATATTTCTGCAACATTCTTTTACCGGTTAACGACCTGTACACAGCAGCATAGCCCTGCGCTATGTATTTAAAGTTACTTTCGCAAATGGAGAGACCACATGACCACCAATGCAAAGCCCTTTTGACCGTGCTGATCAATGAGAAGCGCTTCTTAGGAAGGAGCGTGTGTTCACAGATAAGAGCAGTGGTGGGGGTAATTCAGTTTTACCCTTAAGGGTAAGGGCTTCTATAGCCATGCTAAGAGGGAGTAGACGGTAGACATCCCTGTCTTGTTCAATAGAAATTAGGTGGATAATAGTTCTTTCACCGGTATATTAAATCTAGGAGATGTGTATCCATTTCAGGAAGCATGGAACAAAACCAAATCTCTCAAGGGTCTACTCAATGGAGTTGAACGCATTGGCTATGTTTGGCTGAATACTTGCATTACATGCTTTATGTACTTGCCAACTGAGGATGTACAATAGGTGCAATACTTGGAAATGTGCTTGAACAAAAGCTCATGAAAAGATGGGGCAGTCCTGGCATAAAGTGTCTATCTTATTTGGTTGTTTCAGGGAAGTAAACTCTGGATTCTTCTACAAAAGCGCAGAGGAGCGCGAGAAACTTGTTAAAGCGGAAAGGAAGTTTATTGAGGAAAGGGTAAATAAAATCATCGCTTTGAAACGGAAGGTGTGCGGTGATACTGGCAAAGGCTTCATTGTCCTTAACCAGAAGGTGAGCTAACGGTGTATGTAATTTAGGTAAAGCACAGAGAACACCCAAGAGTGATATATAACACCCTTGGCCTGCAAATCTGTGCAAGATTGAAGACTGTCCTTTTCCTCTGCGTCTGGTGAAAATACCCATTCGCCTGCACGTATTCATAAGAACAGTACATAGTTACAGATGTAATGTCTCCAAGTATATTCCTACTTCTGCAGTCAAACTTGAGAAAACCCCGCTATATGTTGTGTTCCCGTTCACACAGCATAATACCAAAACAAATCTGGAATCAGCTGGAATACCTGCTGCAACATCTCTTCCAGGGATCTGTCCTCATAGAAAGATTTAGGACTAAAATTAACTTCAATAACATATGATGCAAACTCCTCACAACCCTCCCTAACATTACAAAGGAGTAGCCAAGTAGAAATTTTAACACTTAAGAAACCACAAAAACGTAAACTAAGTAAAAGTAATTAAAACTACTAGAAGCTTTTTTTCTTTCTTTCTTGGCTTTATGCTATGTGAATGGGAACATGTAACAAATAAAAATAGGTGTTATCCCAATTTGACTGCTAAAGTGGAAATTCTCTTTAAATGCAGCATAATCCATGAAACTGATGCTGCATGTCCTTTGTATGCCACTAACATAGCAGATTTTAGTTTACAGATATTTAAAGTAGGGATGTCCCGATGCCACTTTTTCAGGCCCAAGTACATCCCCTCATGTACTTGCCGATACCAATTACCGATACTTTCTTAAAGGGACAGGTGACTTTAAATGATCCATAGTACATCTACATGTTCTGTACTATGGATCATGATTTAACCTATTCATGTTAGGGGAGAATTGTAAATCTATTGCTGGAGTGTAGTGGAGGTGTATGCTGTATATATGTACAACATATACATTACACACGTCCAGTACACTATAGCAATAGATTTACAGCCAGCCCCGTCCCAGCTTCCCTCACTTAGTTTCACTCCAATCCCTGTTGCCTCACGCGGTGCCTCTTGTAGTCGGCGCTTGAGCAGGATCGCTGCATCGCATCTCGGTGCTCAGCTTGTGGGAGGCGCTCACAATTCTGCCCTGCTAACATGAACAGGTTAAATCATGATCCATAATACATATACAGCACATACGTCCAGTACACTGCAGTAATAGTTACAATTATCCCCTGCTAACTACTGTTTTTAATTTGAAAAATATTCTAAATTTACTAATTTCATTTGGTATCATTGTAGATGTAAAGATAAGTGGCGGCGAGGCAGAAATTACCATATTTGTTTTTTTCCTTTCAGGGAATAGACCCATTTTCCTTGGATGCCCTTGCCAAGGAAGGGATTGTAGCCCTCCGCAGAGCGAAGAGGAGGAACATGGAGAGGTAAATTGAAGGTTTTTTTTTTTTCCATTTTTTTTATTAGATCTCATAGTCTCTGTATATTACATGATGTATTAACCTTAAACCTTTTGTCTAGATTAACTTTGGCTTGTGGTGGCAGTGCAATGAATTCGGTGGAAGACATCACTCCTGAGTGTTTGGGACATGCTGGTCTTGTCTATGAGTATACAATGGTATGTTTTAGAAGGTTACCCATCATAAACTCTTCACATCATCACTAATGTTTTTTTTTTTTTTTTTTTTTTTTTTTTAAATGTACTGCATTTCTCATTTTAGGGTGAGGAGAAGTTTACTTTTATAGAGCAGTGTGATCATCCACGCTCTGTCACTCTGCTGGTCAAGGGACCAAATAAGCATACTCTAAATCAGATAAAAGATGCCATTAGGGATGGCTTGCGGGCAGTTAAAAATGCAATTGAAGATGGTAAGTTGTGTCCAGGAACTTGAGCCTAAATATGAGATTGAACCTATTCCTGTCGGGTTATTTTATAAAAACTATTGCAGACTTAGATGGAACTAGTCTGCATTACGCGGGCACAAAGCTGCTGCTTTTCCTGTGCACCATTTTAATTAATAAGACCCTGAGAAACCGTTAATCAATAGGTAGTATAATGGCATGTCTGGCTAATTCTTTACATTTAGTTTTGGTCCTTGCATTGAAGTTTATTTAGTAGTTGTTTTTCTCATCTGTTATGTGGCCAGCTTCAGATAACATCACTTATGGTCACTAGAGGGTTGTCACCTAGTAAAGGTTACTACTCTGATAGCATGTACAGCTTACAATGTTCACAAAACATCTTGCCACTTGCCTATCTACCACAACATAAGCAGATTCTAGTCATGGAATATTGTATAGTCCACAGTCTTGCTAGTGTCCACACATTGCCCACCGGTCATGTATCCTGTATAGCTCCAACATTTGACATGGTGCTAATGCATTGCTGTCTGTGTTAAGCATACTGTCTGCGCCATTACTTTCTGAGTGGATGGAGCATGCTGCTCTGTGGTCTGAAACGTGCAGCAGCAATGGGGGTTGGAGCATGTTTTACACAGATCCTCTATATTAATGGTTGGATCCATGGTCGTGTAACTGTAGGGTACTTAACACATGACTGTAAACAGTTCAGAATACAGACATTTTGTACATATATATCCTCTCGTCACATTTCCCATCGCAACACAATCCTCTTATCACAAGATGAGGTTTCCAGGGGCTACTGAATGCTGAGCCAGGGGTGGGGAGAGTGACACTTTAAGAAAAACCTTGCTGCTTTGCTTATATGTAAGGAGGCTGGTATTTTTGGGGCCCTGCTAAATCGGGAATGGAGTAGGTGGCTATTCCCAGGAACATTATATAGCTGACCCAGATATTGCCAGGGAGATATCCATAATGAGCTTGGGATGCAGCAGTGGTGTTTGCAGTGGCACTGGAATGGAAGGAAATTATACTTCAAAGAAAAGTACACTACTGATCCAGGATCATGCACTGCTGAGCAAGTCATGATATTTCCAGGTACAGTCAGCTGTCATAAGTGTTCATTCTTGTAGGGGCACTGCTAAGTTGGCGATGTGAGGTACTGATGTTTTCGGGGATGACTCTGGTGTCTCAGGAATGGGGGCATGCCAATTTTGTTCCCATAAATTGGGAGTGGTGTGGACAGCAATGGTATTTTAGGGGATGTAAATATTTCCAGATCCAATGTTCTGTTGAGCTGGAGAACTAAGAGGCACATGGATGTTAATTAGGCCAAATGTACAAGACAGGAAAACTGGAGCAGTTACCCATGGCAACCAATCACCTTCTCTCTTCAATGTGTTCAGTTAAGCATTGAAAATGAGAGATAAGCTGTTTAGTTGCCATAGTCAATTCCTCCAGATTCTGTCTGCTCCAGTTTTTAGTAAATTCCCCTCGTTTTTTATATTAACAATATATGTGAAATTTTCTTTCTTACACAAACAAGCATGCTTTTATCTGTTTATTGTTCAGCGAGTAGCCGTTTAATAAAATTCAGTTCCATCTCTGTAAACATTTAGTGAAATGTATTATAATAAAGTTGGCAGTCATTTCACTTTTTACACATTATACCCAGTGTTGCATGCACCTCAAGTCTTACTGTCTTTGTGTGCACAGGATGTGTTGTGCCTGGTGCGGGTGCATTAGAAGTTGCTATTGCCAATGCTCTTGTCAAGCACAAGCCTAATGTGAAAGGACGAGCCCAGCTCGGTGTCCAAGCTTTCGCAGATGCTCTTCTCATCATTCCCAAGGTACTAATGGAAGTGTTTGTATGTGGTGGAAATAAAAATGTCTGTTCCCCTCCTGTTCTGTTACTCTGTTTTATATATTTGTTGTGGTAAGTAAATCGACTCTTAGGACAAATCTTTTAAGTCATATCTATTTTACTTTGGTATGTACTCTTAAAACTGGTTTTGCAAAGTATGGTCATTTAAATGTTACTTGGGTATAAACTTCCAAAAATCCTGTTCAAGGGAAATAGTTGAAGATAGATGTTGAGGTTTTAGTTGTGTATGATTACATCTTGTTGGTGCTACTCATTCAACAGGGTAATTGCTGTCGTCTGACCAAATTGTTTCTTTCTTGTAAATAATTCAATGAGGTGGACAGGAGCAGAATGTACTTTAATATGGTATGCTGCATGCTCTGCCCATGTGCACATTTCCCTTTTTGCTAGTTTAAGACTGATCAGAGCAGCTGCCTTTTTGTTACCCCGAAAGTAAGACCTAGTGGATCTCTGTAATATAAGACCTACCACCGAACTAGGTCTTATTTTCGGGGTAGGTCTTACATTACAGAAATCCCTGAGGATAGCGCTAGGTCTTATTTTCGGGGTAGGTCTTACTTTCGGGGAAACATGGTAATTCATATGTGGAAGCTGTTCACCTAGTAAAGGTTTTTATTTGTCTGTCTGGTCCTGAGATTTGCACAGCTGACACACTGCACAACCCTGTCTGGCAGGGCAGGAGACCCAATTTCACTCTGCTGCAGTTGAGGTAATACAGGTCTTGTCACTCCCCCGGTCTGTGACTGGACAGTAAATGGAGGAGCAGGACGCTGATGAGGTCATCTTTCATTTTGATCTCTTAGCATGTCCCTTGTTAGCATGTGAGTAGTACAGATCAACTGATGGGCTCCATGTGCTGCCCCTCCAACTCCTTGCCTGAACTCTACAGTAAAAGGAATAGGAGACATTGTTATTGGGTCAAAATCAGGCTCTTACACTGGAGTAAAACATGTACATTTAAAGTTACACTATACTCGGGCGTTAAATCTTAAAAATGCATTCAAGTAGCTTAACAAAAAATGTATCTTATTTGTGTATCACTCGGCTGTAGCTTCTCAACTCATCTCTGAATGGGTGCTGACACTGACCTTCCTTCTGGAGGGTGGCTATGTGTGTTCCCCATGGTCCCAATGTGTGTTGTATAGTAGCCACCACTCCAAGCTTGCTCCTGTGATGACTACAATCTTGGGTTTTAGTTTACTAATTTGTACTGTGACTGTAGTCCATTACGGGAGTGAGCTTGGAGTGGTGGCTACTTTACAACACACACAGGGACCATAGGGAACACACATAGCCACCCTCCAGAAGGAAGGACAGTGTCGGCACCCATTCAGAGATGATTTGAGGATCTACATCCGAGTGATACACAAAGTATATTTTTATCTAAGAACATTTTATAGTTCTATCCAAACTACTATGACAATCTAACTTTTAATATTTTATAAATGCTGTAAATTGGGTAGTAGTCACACTCTTGTAACTT
>NW_017307922.1:142489-169300 GCF_000935625.1 Nanorana parkeri | reverse complement strand
AAGGTTCTGGCTCAGAATGCAGGATATGACTCACAGGAGACGCTGGTAAAACTTCAGACCGAATATGCTGAAACAGGTCAACTCATTGGTGTAGACTTGAACACAGGTAATGTTTGTTCATATCGTTGCACTGTTACACCATTAACAGTGTTAGGAAAAGTGCACCCACTTGAACGTTTGTCTTTTAACTGGCCTTGCCTGCATTTTCCTCTTTTAAAATGATTCTATAATGTGTTTTTGTCCAGTTTTAAGTGATAGTTTAGAATCCTATTTGATATAATTGAATTGTCTTTATCAAATCTTTAAAAAATGAACATTGCAGGATTCTCTGTTAAATGCTATGTGTAACTAATGCTTGGCTTTCTAACAAAAACCCATAGCAGATCTATATTCTTTTATGTTAATATGCTAGGTGCCTGGCTGACATGCTCAGCCTCTTGCTTTAAACTTTGAATCGCATGTATGGGAAGTGAGATTTCCTTATTTTGTGGACATTTCCTTCCACTTCCTGTGGTGCATATATGGGTGAAATCTCCCCCATTTGAGGCATATATAGCAGTAAAATCTGACCGTTATTCAAACTAGGGATGTCCCGATGCCACTTTTTCAAGACCAGGTACTTGCTGATACCAATTACCGATACTTTTTCATAAAGGGAAGTGACATTTTTTCTAAAACAATAGACTGATGATTGTAGGGCAGTTTCTCACCAGGGCTGCGTGCAGGGGTCCAGTGGGAAGAATGACCTTTGCATTAGTGGTTGTTCCCGGAACTAGCCAGGCATCATCCAGCAGGAGGTTAATCAGCAGCAGCTCATGCACCCCCACGCAACCGCTAGAGGAACCCTGGTTGAGAATGACAGACCTAGGCTGTTCTCCTGCATAAGGTACAAATAGATTCTATACAGCATTCAATAGTAACACACCAAATGCTGTTCGCTCCAGCGCAGTAGCTGCTGGAACGCACTGCAATCCCTCACAAAACTTCCCCCTGCGTTCTGTGGCGGTGCATTCAATTCAATGGCACCGCTTCCAGCCCGCCCACAGTGATCAGATGCTTGGCAAAACTTTGCCTGCGTTTCGTTCCACTGCAAATGCATAAAATGCTGCTTGCTCTATTTGCGTTTGCAGTGGAACCGAACGCAGGCAAAGGTTTGCCACGCGTCTGATCTCAATGTGGGGAGGGGGGGACGCAAAACGCAGGGGGAAATTTTGTGAGGGGTTGCGGTGCGTTCCAGCAGCTACCGCTCTGGATCGCACAGCATTTGGCGTGGACAAGCCCTAAGTGCGCCAACTGCAATGCCCCCCTTTTGGTGTTTGTGCCATACACAGGTAAACAATAAGCTTGTCACTCGCAGTAGACACTCTCATACACCCAATACAGGATCTATCTCGCTGCTCTCGCTCTTCCCCGGCACTTCCGTACTGTCTTGACCATTGGAGTTCTTGTAATATTTGAATGTGTTACTATGTTGCACAGAGAACACACCAGTGTGCAGTGTGCTGCTACGCACCCTTGGTCTCATTTCTGTGCTATATAAAATCTGTTCTTTTTCCTCTGCTTTGGAAGATGTTGTTCTTCTAAATGTATTCAGAAGAACAGTGTAAAAATGTATTGGGAATTTACAGTTGTTCTGCAAGTGATAATATAAATGGATTTGCTCCTTTAAACTTTAATGTGAAATGCCCAAGGTAACCTTACTAAGGTGCAGGTATGTTATGAACTGATTGAGGCTATAATTTATGTCCAGGACATTTTGGGTTAATTTGAAGACTTGGCTGCCCATACACTTATCCATTTATTTATTTTTTTTAATTCAACCCACTGACTGAATTAAAAAATGGACCTGATTCCTCCAACACAAACAGCGTGTCGATTGAGGAATCCCGCTGTTTGCGTTGTATTCTAACAGGTGCCTTTTGGCACCTGTCAGAATACCTGATCAGAGTGGGCTTCTCATTGCCTGCCAGCTCTGATCAATTAAACTTTCCAGCCAACTCCTTTTGATCAGCTGATCGAGGAATGCTGGCTGAAATGGACAACAGCCCCACTGCAAGGGTTAAAAATGTTGCCCGGAGTTTAACTTTTAGGCATGTGTGGGCAACTCCAGCTGTGCTTTAACTACAAATCTCAACATGCCTGTAACTGTCAGTCTTGCAATGCCTCATGGGACTTGTAGTTCCACAACAGCTGGAGGGCCAGAGTTTCCCACCCCTGTTTTAAGGTGTACCAACAGCAAAAACTTTTTCTTCGGTTAGAAAGACATAACTATTAGATGTTCTAACTCTTTCTCATTATACCTTGAAGTTTAAAAATGTGTTCTTCTCTTTTAAGGTGAACCAATGGTTTCTTCAGAAGCAGGAGTTTGGGACAATTACAGCGTTAAGAAGCAGCTTCTTCATTCTTGGTAATTATGATCTTTCTAAATGTACTCCTCCTTCCCCTTTTGAGAAGATCTGAATGTGTGTGTTGCATAAACATTTTGAAACATATATTTCCAAATAATTTTGTTCTAGCTCATTGCTATCATCAACATTAAAATGGTTGTAAACTTTGGTACGAAATGGGTAATGGTATGCAAGTATACATTTGCAACTTAGCTGGCTGTAATAGTCATGTTAATATACATATGAAGCTGCAGCTTTTTCACAACATATATGCCACATTTGTAAAGCTTTTCTCCAAAACCCATAGTACAAGACTGATGTACAAATGGTATATAAACATGTTTGTGAATGATTGGAAAGAACCTGTCTGTTCTAACCTAGAATAACTGTTCTTTTTCAGCACTGTAATCGCAAGTAATATCCTTTTGGTGGATGAGATTATGAGAGCGGGGATGTCATCTCTGAAAGGCTGAATTTAGAATCTTTATTTCCACCTTTGACGATGGATTAATATGCTTATTCCAGGCATCCTGCCGCAGTTCGGGTTGATTTGCATAGCCTGTGGTTTCAGAAATCTCATGTCACTTAAAACTGTAAAACAATAGCACCTATTGAAATTCATTTCATCTAACCTTCAAATTTTATTTATTTCATTTTTTTATGGCACTGAAGTATACAACTTGGCCCCTCCCAGTCTTTGTACTGAATTAAAAAAAATGCAATCTCACCTGTGGTTTTGTTTCAATACATTGACTGTATTATTTTTTACAAAGTCCCAAAAAGAATTGGCTGCTGGTGTCAGGATGGTAGCTGACTTGCCGGTTTGTTTTGGGGGTCACGAGGTTACCTTACGTCAGCAGCAGCAGCAGAAGGCTTATGTCATACATTGGCAGCAGCAGGGCCCTTGCAGCAGACAGCAGCTGAAGTCTGTTTACATGTGTAAAGCTGATTTTATTGGAAGCGATTTAGGCGGCAGTAAAGCCATCCGCTAATTTGCATCGGTTCTGATATGTAATAATAGAAGATGCACTGCACTTGAAGGTCACAATAGACCTCTACCTATGTGAAACTAAATTGTGAACTGTGAGATACCCCACTTAAATAGAAGTACAACTCTGACTGTGCAAAACAGCTAATGTGATACGCCAGTTGATATCAAAATGCAATGTGCTTGATATGTGCAAAAACTGAACATTCAAATTCATCCGATAAATACATAAACGTTACATCAGTCCAGAAACAATACTAGTCCACTTCCAGTGATAGTGAATAGTGCAATCCCAAAAATATTCATTAATCACATAAATACAGATAGTCCAAATGGCAATCAGAACAACTTGCATCAATCTTCTGTGCCGTGTGCCACCGTGCTTAATCAGTTCAACTTTCGTGGATAGATGAGAAAAAGATCTCCACTTCCTCCAGATGAAATCGTTAGTGACGAAACGCATGGATAGGTGGGCACATGCTGACGTCATGTCCAAAGAGCAGTGGAGAGAGATTCTATATGGACAGATGGAAGGGAGTTTCTTATGAGATCGTTTTTTTTTTTTTTGTGTGTTTTTGTTTCTTCTTAATCTGTTTTCAATTTGAGGTTTTTAAATTTACTTCACAATGAGGTTTTAATGTGGCTCCTCTTGAGTGATTTGAGGAGATCAGCAGGTAATCTCTGGATTATGCTGGGCACACACCTTACAACCCTAAGTCTTGCGAGGGTTGTAAGGTACTTTAAAAAAAAACGTACGATCTGCCCATCTTGGACAGGCAGATCGTACTTGCGATGATCGCAAGCCGCGCCGTCCTGAGGTGCGGGCTTCTGATGACCGCAATGCCGAACGGGCTCTGTGCGCTTGCGCACACCGGCCTGTCCGGCTTTTATCTTACGAACATGCTACACACCCGCCGAACATCGTGCGATGCTCGGCGGGTTTTCGAACATGTTCGTGAGTTTAAAGTCGTGCGATCTTACAGTAGTAGAGGTCGCACGGCTTCCACACACCTTACGATAATCGTACGATCGCGGGATTTCCCGCGATTATCGTAAGGCGTGTGTGCACCCTTGGTGTCAGAATTACAAGTGATGAAGAGATATTGAGAGGCAAGAGTTATCAGCTGGAAAGCAGATACTGACCATAAGAGGTCATTAAGATCTGGTGAGTGCGGATCTTTGTCTTGTCTATCCACAAAGGGTGAACTGATTAAGCACATGGCACAGAAGATTGATGCAAGTTGTTCTGATAGCTGTTTTGGACTATCTGTATTTATGTTTATTCATATTTTTGTCATTGCACATTTCACTGCTATCACTGGAAGTGAACTAGTATTGCTTCTGGACTGATGTAAAGTTTATGTATTTATTGGGGGCGGATTTGAATGTTCAATATTTGAACTTATCAAGCACATTGTATTTTGCTATATTAACTGGTGCATCACAGTTGTTTTGCAAAGTCAGAGTTGCACTTAGTTACAGTGGTGTATCTCACAGGTCAGTGCAGTGCATCGTATTAATCTTCAAAGGTCTGATATATCACACACTTTTAGCACAGCAACTCATTAGGTGGGTTATTTTTTTTATTTTTTTAATTCCATGTTGCAGATCCCTTTTTTAATACTGGTATGCAAATCCTCCACACTATATGATCCCAGAAGCAATAATGATTTCCAGTTTCTGAGCTGTTGTTTCCAAGAAGCTGATCAAACACAATCTAATAGACCCCTATTGACTCCGTAAAGGACATGTCACCACTAAAGTGCTATCACATAGGGGGCTATATGATGGCAAAAATTTAAGTTAAAAAAAGAATGTAAAACCACTCCAAACGTACTCTGCACCCACATATGAAAACTGATTGTGCCACATGTTGGGTATTGCCACACACCAGAGTGTGAGCAGTAATTTTAGGGCCATTCATTAACCCTAAACGGATGACCTGTAAAAGCTTAAAGTGTCACCTATAGACAATTTGGGGTACAGTTGCTTTTCTCATTTCACAGGTTCACACTATTTTTAAGCTTGACTTGTTTGGTATCTATTTTTTTATTTTTATTTTTTTATCTAAGGTTGTTTCTGTGCGCTAAAATTAACAAGTTTTTTTTTTTTTTTTACTGCCAATTTGGCTTTGATACAAAGCTGCAGTAATATGCAATATAAACAATTGTAACTGCCACCATTTTATTCTACAAGGTCTCTGCTTTCAGGAAATATATATATATATATATATACACACACACACAGGTGAAACTCAGAAAATTAGAATATCGTGCAAAAGTTCATTTATTTCACTAATGCAACGCAGCCGTCTACCAGGAGATTTTGGAGCACTTCATGCTTCCTTCCGCAGACGAGCTATATGGGGATGCTGACTTCATTTTCCAGCAGGACTTGGCACCTGCCCACACTGCCAAAAATTTTCTGAGATTGTGGATTGGGGTTTTCATGAGCTGTAAGCCATAATCATCACAATTATGACAAATCACGGCTTGAACTATCTTGCTTTGCATGTAATGAGTCTATCTCATATATTACTTTCACCTTTTAAGTTGCATTAGTGAAATAAATGAACTTTGCACGATATTCTAATTTTTCGAGTTTCACCTGTATATAATTCTGTGATTTACCACATAGCTGCAAATTCCTATGTCACTGCAGTAGCACAGTTGGTCAGTTCTAGTTTCTTCACATTCACTTAGGCCTTGTTCACACCAAATGCAGAGCAGATCCGGTCAGGTTTCTGCACGTGCAGTGGGTTGTACCGCGTTTTGGGCTGTTTTTGGTTAAGTTTAACATGGGCTTTCAGGCACTTGCACGTGTTTTTGATGCGTTCCAGAGCAGGTAAAATAGGGCTTGCTGCAGTTTTTTCACCTGCTCTGGATCTGCACGCTGCGATGTGAACTGGAGCTCAAAATACCATAGGAATACATTGGACGCAGTTTTCATCCAGTCTGCACCTGCTCTGGATCTGCTCCGCGCTTGGTGTGAACAAGCCCTTAAAGTAATCATTCCTATTTTCTACTCTTGGGTCAGCTACTTTAATTCATATAATGCAGAGAGGCCCCAAGTGGTCATCTTGTTACTGTACCACTATGCTCACCTCACATTTTTCACAGCAATGTGTTCAGCTAAGGGAAGCACAAAATGTAATGAACACAATACATTGCCTTCTGCAGTACTTTTCAAACCTAATTCCTGAAGTTCTCTAAAATAATAATCTGCTGTGATGCATATCCAGTCATATAATACAATAAACAAGAGCACTTATTGGCAGGCTGAAATAAAGCAAGAACCTTCTATTTGCATTAAAACTGTCTATACATCTGTAGCAATACAGTGTAGTTGTTCCCATTATTCCTATACATACTCAGGCCACTAAGGTCAATGCAAATTAGCATCAAGCACTTCTGAAAGTAACAGATTCCTCCATCTACGCTAAACTGTGTGGATGGAGGAATCTCCCGCTGGGCCAAGCTTCTGTATCTTGCTAGTCAGCCCCGCTGGCTGTCAAAATACTTGAACAATGCCAGCATCCAATCAGATTGTTCAGGTATTTTGAAAGCCAGAGGGGCAGACTAGCAAGATACTGAGGCTTGGCCCAGTGGGAGATTCCTCCATCTTTCCCATTATTCCTATACATACTCAGGCCACTAAGGTCAATGCAAATTAGCATCAAGCACTTCTGAAAGTAACAGATTCCTCCATCTACGCTAAACTGTGTGGATGGAGGAATCTCCCGCTGGGCCAAGCTTCTGTATCTTGCTAGTCAGCCCCGCTGGCTGTCAAAATACTTGAACAATGCCAGCATCCAATCAGATTGTTCAGGTATTTTGAAAGCCAGAGGGGCAGACTAGCAAGATACTGAGGCTTGGCCCAGTGGGAGATTCCTCCATCCACACAGTTTAGCGTAGATGGAGGAATCTGTTGCACTTTTTCCATCTGGCCATAGAAAACCTGCAGATAAAATATAGGTGTAAGGCCAGCTGAAGCCTTCCTGGTTTAGTGTAGAATTATTCTTGCCTAACAAGTGTCTCGTTCACAACTGTGCCAAAATACTTAGTGCTGTGCAGCATGATGCACACGCTATCCCAAAAGAGCTTTAAAATTGTACTCTAAAGGAAAACTGCTGCCAGGCTGGAAGATTACTAAAGAACTGTTTGAGTCTGCTAAAATAAGCCAGCATACTTTGCTGTATATGGTGAGGTGGTGTGTAATGCACTGCACAGTGGATAGCGGTGTTCAGTGAAAAAGAACTTTGAGACCATTTCATCTTCTGATGGTACACCGTAACACAAGAAAGCTGGCTCTGTACCATTTTTTTTTTCTCAATGCAGTGCACCAAAAAACACAGTTCACTCCTGTGCATTGCCATTTAAAAAGGCATGTTCCATTGTTATACAACGTTGTAATATGTAAGAATGGGCACTTAAGGTCAAGGTGCTGATTGTTATAAATCAGGGGTAGGCAATCTCAGCACTTGCTGTGGTGAAACTACAAATCCTGCCATGCCTGTGGTTGGCATGTTTTGCAATGCACAACATCTGGGTGTCAAGTTTGCCTAACCCCGGTATAAGATGTATTCACATTGACTCATTTGAAGGTTCTTATTGAATCCATGTTCTTTCTGGCTTACTGTACAATGGGAACAGAATACAGCAGAAACTATAAGAGATTCAGAAACCAAGTAAGAATATATTTGTATGAGCTAGCACTTCCCACTTTCAGTAATTCAGTACAGGTTATTTTATCTATAATCATTTGTTGCTGAGCTGTGGGAGACCTCAGGATGAGAGTCCCCCTCCATGTTATTTGGGTTGGATAATCCAAGATCTTGGGTCTGGATTTCAAATATCTGAAATGTTTTTCTATTTTAGTGTTTTCCGTATAGTGTAGTATATATTGGAGTGTCTGAGTACCAGTATAAATAGGCACTTTCATATTAAATCATCGTCCTAAGATTGGTTCCAGCCTCTTCCTTCTGCTGTTCACATACCACCTCATATCTTCTAACAAACATTTCCCTTTACTCTGCGTTCCCTTTGCTGATATATTTTAATTTTCTTGTGAGCAAGTTCTAGTTTCTTTTCAAGTTCCCAGATTTTTTTCTTGATTGCAGCAGGGCTTGGAAGGCAGTAGCCATGATCATAGTGCGTTGTTTGTTTTTGGTTGTCTGCAGGGCACAGCGATGGAGGCTGCTGATCTAGTTTGGTAGCGGCAGCTTTCTTTACAAGAGTGATCTGTAGGCAAAAAAAAAAATCAGCAAATCAGACATGAGTGAGCTCTGATTATTCAGTAATAGTCACTGTATAACAAACGGCATGCCATTAGAAACTGTAAGACCCTTTGATCGGGGAATATGCTGCAAAGCCCATCCTTAAAGTGTTCATATGATCAGTGCGTGTGTGCCCTTCCCCCAACAAAATGGGTAAAATGAAACTTGGTGACACTAAACTCAGGAGTTAAACCTTAAAAATGCAAACAAGTAGCTTAACTAGTAACAATACTGGATCTTATTGGGTATCGCTGGAGGGTGGCTACTTTTGTTCCCCATGGTCCCTATGTGTGTTGTACAGTAGTCACCGCTCCAAGATCGCTCCCGTAATGGATTACAATCTCAGTACAATTTAGTAAACTAAAGATGAGATTGTAGTCCTTCATAGCAGTAAGGGTGGAGCGGTGGTTACTTTACAACACACACGGGGACCATGGAGAACAAAAGTAGCCACCCTCCAGAAGGAAGGACAGTGTCGGCACCAATTCAGAAATGATTTGAGGATCTACAGCCGAGTGATACACAAATAAGATACATTTTTTATTATTAGGCTTTCACTCGAGTGGTTTGATTGGGTCCACCTGTCAATTGTTCAGGCTGACCTGATCAGCGGCCCAGTGCTAGTCTCAGCTGCCGAGTTTAAACATACGGGCGTCTGGTTACTCTGAACTCCAGCCAGGTCCAGAAAAACAGTGTTCTGTTTCGCCGGAACATAGGGAACCTGATGTAAACAGACACATGTCCGTTTACATCTAGTTTCCTCACAGACCAACATGGGATCTTGCAGTTTGTTAAAACTGGATGGACACTGATGTCACAATGGCTACGTCTGATCCGTTCTGCACTGTTCATGGATCCCCTCCTGATCAGCCTGCCTGTAAGGGGCCTTAGGGTACTAGAATGCATTTTTAAGCTTTGTTTGAATGAGTTTAGTGTTGTTTTAAGTCAGCTGTGTCTCTATCGAAGTAATGGCTGAATAAGCAGAAGAACTGATGATTCTGAAAAATGATTCTTGCCCGACTTGCAGTATGCTGAGAAAATGATCTACACCTTCTCTGACTTTCCTGATCTCTAAACTTGTTTCAGATTATTAACAAAAAGTACTGAGTGTGTCAAGACATGCCACCAGCCAACTCGCATTTTCCGATTACTAGTAGCGGCCCTTTTTACTTGAACTTGGTCTGGTTCTGTGAGAGTACTTGATGTAAGTCCTCGTTAGGCCCTGTAAACTGATTAGTGTATAGCGCCAAGAATGTTTTATTACCAGCCCCAGACCTATTAAATATAGTATATGCAATATCTATTGCTAGTAGGGTTGCACAGATACCAAGTACAGTACTCGGTACAAGTACGAGTACATGTACCGATACTTTTGAGCTCCAAGACTACACTAGAGAAAAGTTCAAAAATTAGGAGGCCGCTGTCATTTGTAAGGAGCACACGGAGCTCCTGGGATTTGTACATCTCTGTTTTAATGTACGATTTTGTTTTTATAAATATAAATAAAGTGATGCACAGATACCAGTTTTGCGAGTACTGGTACTTGCCGAGTACTTACAAGTACGAGTACTGATATATTTTTGTTTATTGTCATTTGACAGTTTTTCTAAAACAATATCGACTAATGATTTCAGGACAGTGGTGGAGCGCCAGAGCCAGGTCCTAGCTGCAACCGCTTCAACCTTGGTAAATCTCATGAAAATGCCGATATGTGTGTGTGTATATATATATATATTACTTTTATTTAGCCCCATCCTGCCTATACACTTTTTTGGGGGAGCATGTGCCTTAGAGTTAATGGAGCACAGCAGATGCAGTTCTCCATTCACTGTATATTGCTTGGAGTAGTGATTAACGCTAGTACAATAATCTCAAGTAATCCGTTGATGCAGAGGTTTATGGAATGTCTGTATAAAAAAACAAAGTGCTTCATGAAAGAACGTAACACATCTGTAACTCAGTCCTAAACTGTCACAGCAGAAAGATAATCCATTTGGGAAAACTGGTTGGCCTGCACATACCCTGCTCTATCTGGAACAGTTGTCGTACACCTACCCCAATATCAGGAAATGTGTTTCTGTATTTTTTGTTTGTTGTCCTGACCATAAAGAAAATCTAATCAAAAACTTCCCTTGCAGAAGACCTTTTCCTATCTGAAGTTATATTGCACTTATACTTGGATTTAAAGCATCCACAGATTGTTGGCATTATGAGGCTAAAACAGGCACTAAATGTGACCCATACTGACTTTTAAAACAGGGGTGTGTGATAATCTTTGGGGGTTAAGCATGTAGACTTTGTTTCGCGCTATGCTATGATAAACTGTAAAGTATATCTTGTTGGGCACCAATGGTGGAGTAACCACAGGAGGCAACAGAAAATGGGACTTGTGCACTCTCAAATATTGGACAGGATGGTAAACCATTCCCTATGCTTTGAGTGTAGTAGAAGTAGGCCTGCATCTAGGTGCTGTTCCTCCTGTAATCTTTGCTACACTGTGTTTTCTTTCGCCAATGATGGTACAAGTTCCTCTGTCAGCCAAGGTGTTAAAAAAAAAAAAACATTTTACATTTATCAGTGCTGGGACAAAGTTCTTTGGCACCCAAGGTGAAAATGCCACGTGCACCCCCAGAGCCCCATTGATTACACAGTCTGATCTGATGTGCTGTGCTGTGCTGTGCTGTGCTGTGCAAGTGCAGGGGATGATTGGCAAGGGCAAAGCCACCAGAGGGTCCCGCCATAGCCTCTGCTGGATTGTCCATGGAACAACCTGTTTACAAAAGATTGTTTGCAGACAAAACAACCAATATGGCCAGCATAACACTACAAACCAAATTAAGGGGAACCAGAATTCATCATTTGTGATCTGCTGCCCAGGGGAATTAGCACTTACATAAACAAGGAACTTGATGCATCCCAATTCCTGCGACTGCAGTTCATTACACTCCTCTCTGCCTGCAATGTATGTTCTAGCCTAACTTTAAAGAACTCCAAGCAACATTTTAGCATTAACCCTTGCAGTGGGGCTACCAAGGGTTAGGTGCTTGTTCTGGTTTAGAGAGGAAAATAAAGTTATACCCACCTGGTCCTCTGAGCCAGCCAGCTGTCACACCGCTCCCACCTGCCTGTCTCCTATGCTCCAGAGATGGTATGTCCCTAGGCGTCCTCACATCCTATACACTGTGCATAGAACATGATGACTCACAAGACCGCTGAAGAGGAAGGGGGAGAGGCTGGAAAGACCAGTCTAAGGCTGGCCATACACCTGTCAATTTCTTTTGTTCAACCCGCAAGCTGAACAAAAGAAATTGACACGATTCCTCCATCAACACAAACAGCGTATCGATTGAGGAATCGCCGCAGTTTGCATTGCATTCTGACCGGTGCCTCAGGCACAGGTCAGAATACCCGATCAGTGGCTAGCTCATTAGCTGCCAGCTCTGATCGCACAAAGTTTGCCAGCAGGCTTGTTTGATCAGCTGATCAAGGAATGTCGGCTGAAAGGAAGCCGACAGCCCCACACACTGTGCAAATTTCCGCCGGTACATTACAAAATGGCCGAAATGAGCAAGTCGGCTATGAGGATCCGGCGAGTAAAAGTTTATTTTCCTCCCTAGACTAAAACGAGCAGTTAACTGTTGCAGTGTTGGTGTAGCCCCACTTCAAGGGATAAGAATTTTGCCTGAAGTTCTTCTTTAAGAACATTATTTTTCAGTTATATTTTCTACAAGCAACATGGGCCATGTAAAAATTGGGAAATAACGTAGATCTGGCTCAGGATGCAATTGTAGCGGGATACTTACTTTTTCCAGCATGTGGTCGGGATAGATAAATATGGTCGGTATAGTGTTGGCTCTCAAACGGACAGTCTGACCTGTTCTGTCAAAACATGTCTCTTCAAAATGTTTGGAACACAAAAATGTGTGCAGGCTTGGGATGAAATGTTCTCTGTTGAGGAGGCTCAGCCATAGTTTTCGTCTCTCAGGGTTTGAAGGAAATCTGACATAAATAAATGACAGGTTGACAGTAAAGAGAATGTTGTTACAAGGTCATTCCGTACAAATGTGGGTGATTGAAGGGTTATGTATAGTCTTGACTATTTTTTTTTTATAGATACACGGTACGTGTAGAAGAGATGAGCTTTATAAAAAGATTGTAATAGGCTCAATTCACAAAGCTTTAAATGAGCATAAGTATCTTTTCAAGTCATGTGACTCATTTTCAAATCTCATTGGATTAGGCTGAAAGTAACTTTTCAAATATAAGGGACTTTATCTTGGTGTTTGAGCTTTGTGAATGGAGCCTAATGTGTGTTATAAGAGATAAAGCTGACCTCTGGGGAAATGAAACCTTCTTTGCAGTGGGGCTCTCACTAGGGTTCTCCCAGAAGTTTGATCTTTTTAGCAATTTGTAAGGATGATATCCTTTCCATTAGCCACCAATGTAATGGGAGTCCTTCATCCAATGATCACCAGTCTAAGAAGGACCTTCTGTAAAGGAGCATTTTGCTGCCCACAAAGGTAAGGGGGCCACTTCACTGACCACAAAGGTAAGGGGGCCACTTCACTGACTGCAAAGGTAAGGGGGCCACTTCACTGACCGCAAAGGTAAGGGGTCCACTTTACTGACCCCAAAGGTAAGGGGTCCACTTCACTGACCGCAAAGGTAAGGGGTCCACTTCACTGACCCCAAAGGTAAGGGGTCCACTTCACTGACCCCAAAGGTAAGAGGTCCACTTCACTGACCCCAAAGGTAAGGGGTCCACTTCACTGACCACAAAGGTAAGGGGTCCACTTCACTGACCACAAAGGTAAGGGGTCCAATTCATCACTTCACTGACCACAGAGGTAAGGGGGGTCACTTCACTGACCACAGAGGTAAGGGGGGTCACTTCACTGACCACAGAGGTAAGGGGGGTCACTTCACTGACCACAGAGGTAAGGGGGGTCACTTCACTGCCCACAGAGGTAAGAGGGTCACTTCACTGCCCACAGAGGTAAGAGGGTCACTTCACTGCCCACAGAGGTAAGGGGCTCCCTTCAATGCCAAAAAGGGTAAGGGGGGGTCACTTCACCGCCCACAAGGGTAAGGGGGCTACTACGCTGCCCACTGACAGGGTTCCTCCATGTTAAAAATAATAGTTGAGAAAGACTGCACTGAGAATCATCACATGTTACAATCAACTTTACACCTACCTAAACTTTCCAATCAATCTGTATGTAATAAATCAGACTTTTGCACTACAGTAGATTTAACAGAGATTGGACAACTAGATTGTAATGTATGTGGTGAGCTTTAGATGTATTAGATGGGGCTATTTGTTCATTAGAGAAGGGATAGGAAGATGTTTATACACATCAGCAGGCAATACATTCCTTTCATGTAAACCGCAACTATAGTAAAAAAAACTTTAAATCTGATTGGCTTTCATACAAATGATGGGAGAGCCATGTATGTAATACCTACCTATGAAACGTAACGTTACTGTCTCTTTTAGAATTGTTAGAACACCCAACTGCAGCACAAGTGGTGGGCATTGTCCTTACTTTCTAACTGCCTACAGTCCATCACGTAATATCCTTCTGTACGAGCGATGGGACGAGCTGTCGTCCATTTCCAACATGGCCGCTGCTGGCTTCACACGGTCATATGACCAGAGCTGCTGCCCTTGGATCCAGTGACGTCAAATTTTTTAAGGTGGACCGGAGTAATTTGATGCTCCGGTAGGAGAAATGGGTTGTGTAAATTTCACCTCCCACCCGATTACAGCTTGCTCAGCAGGCTGCTCGAGATCATTATAAATAGTTGTGAGCTCAAGCAAGACAGATCAGTGAAGATTGCTTATTGTACAGGAATTCAGCGATAGCAGCAAGTCAAAGGTCTGTGCACATTGGACTTGTGTTGAAAGCACTGCGAGAAGAGCAGACCCAGAAGAGCTGCACAAGCCGGCTGACAGTGTAAGTCATTCATTGATTCATTGCAAGAAACCACCATTCATCCGCAGTGCAAGAGGAGATATTGCAGCAGGAGATCATATATTCTAATCAGACAGCAGTAGAATTGTCTTGTTGTGTGGATGATCATGTGTACATGATGTGTACTGAGCCGGGATCTTGTAGGTGCTGAAGGGAGGGAGCTGATGCAATCATGAGCGGTACAGTCATCATCTGTCAGTCGGAGCTGCACTTGGTATTGGAGCCCCCGACCAATCACATATTAGATCTTTATCATTCCCTGTCTTCCTCCACTAATTATACTGTTCTGTACAACTGACTGCTGGAAACTGGGAATATTACTTCACTTTATTAAACCCAAAAATATAGAATATAACGCTATTATGATGTGATGATGTTGTGTAGGTATATGTTATGCATTGTATACATAAGTCTCTTCTGAGTCTTCATTTAATCAGAATGTATTGATTTACATCTGTTTCCCTTATTTGCATCAGTCTTACACACACACCACACGTTACAATCTGAATGTACAATGTCATTTAGATCTACCAATAACTAAGCAGTGCAAGATCCTGATTGGATATAAATCGATTGGATAGTTTACGGATATCCTCATATTACATCGTTTCAGTAGATCTAAAGTTGACTGTACACAGATTGGGGGCAATTCATCAAAACTGGAACAGTTAACAATGGCAACCAATCAGACTCTTTCTTCAGTTTGTTCAGTTACGCTTTGAAAATGAAATATAGAAGTTGGTTGCCATGGACAGTTCCTTCAGATTCTGTCTGCTCCAGTTTTAGTGAATTGACCTAGTTGCATTTCACATAAAAAAAAAAAAACTGGGGAAATTACTGGAGCAGTTGTCCATAGTAACCAATCAGCTTCTCTGTTTCAATTTCAAAGCTTAACTGAACAAACTAAATGGAGAAGCTGATTGGTGGCCCTGGCAACTGCTCTAGATTTTGTCTGCTCCAGTTTTTAGGAATTCCCCCACATGTATCATAATGTGTTTGGTGAGCTTAGGAGTTTCTAAAGCAACAAACATGCAGTTCTTATAAAAATGACGAAATTGTACTCTATGCAAAGGGCACTTGTTTTATACTAATAGCCACTATCTTAATTTTGGTTGCCTGTCTGCCTGAAATCTTATGTCCGGGTTTCTGCTGCCATGAAACCTGGACACAGCATTCAAAACCTGGACTGTCCGGTTGAATCCTGGACAGGGACAACCCTAGTGGGGAAGGGGGTTGTGGTTCTGGCAATCTGACCGTGTGTCATGTTACACTTTAAATATGGGTGTGATATAAAAAACGGTCAGAAACGTAAACTTGGCTTTAAAGTAATTGGGGGGAATTGATGAAAACTGGAGCAGACAGAATCTGGAGCAGTTACCCACAGTAACCAATCAGCTTGTCTCTTCAGTTTGTTCAGCTAACCTTTGAAAATGAAAGAGAGAAGCTGATTGGTTACTAAGGATAACTGCTCCAGATTCTGTCTGTACCACTTTTGATAAATTCTCCTCCATGTGTGGTGACTGGCCTTTTTTTTAGCCACTTCACAGCGTCAGTCACCACTGGGGGTCATAGAAAACAAATAACATACCCCATTTACAGCACAATGCGGGTGTCATTTTGGGTTCGGTGCAGAACAATGTAGACAAAATGAAAATGAAGCGATGACACTGGAAATAGGGGAAAAATACATGAAAGAAGCTGCACATCAACAGATGAAGAAAATATGCTCACCCGATCCTCAGTCTTGCAGCCGTCAGCACTCATCTCTCTCTTTCCCTCCGCTCCGGCAGTGGAACGTTCCTCGGCGTCCTCGACGTCATGGGTCCTTAGACCGCTGAAGCCCAGGGGAGAAGAGGCTGCTGGGACCGGTTTAGAAGCCAGGTGGGATTTAGGATCAGTTGAGCATATCTTCTTTATTTTAGCCCCGGACCAAAAAGAGCAGTTAACCCTTGCAGCGCAGAACAAGGGTAATTTTCACAATTCCTGCAGGAGTTCCTCTTTAAATCTGGGTACATACTGAGTAATATTCAATCCGTGGGTGGCCTTATCCCCTCAACAGAATTGGATCCACTTTTGCCAAAGAGACCTGCTGGAAAATCATTGTTGTACACAGCAGGAGATTTGTTCATCCATGCTGTTAGTGTGGATGGAGGAATCTGTCCATTTTTTGGATTCCGCCTGTGAGGCTGAACAAAAAAAGGAATATTCCGTGTGTACCCAGCTTCAATGTTGGATTGTGCTTTTTTTTACATTGTTACATGAGATACATTTGTATCCAAGCTGGCAAGATTCTTCAACTGTGGTCACCCTCTGATGAAACAATAAACATATTTGATACCTAGCACGAGTACTTCCTGTATTAGGAAGCCAGGCAGTGCATCATTGCACGCTGCCCGGTTTCCTGATTGGCCAGGAAACGGCTCCATGCTCTCTAGTCATTTGTGATGAGAGAGCATGGAGCAGACTTCCCGGTCAATCAGGAAGCCGGGTAGCGTGCAATGACGAGCTGCCCGGGTTCCCGATTGGTCAGGAAGCTAGCAAATTCCGAACCCGAGCGCCGTGTAATGACTCAGCGCCCGGCATTCTGATTGGCCGGGAAGCTGGCGTCATGCTCCCTCGTCATCTCATGAATCATAATATTAAGAAAGTGACCATAAAGCATTAGTTTGTATTGCTTTAGAAAAAATGTGACCTGTCCCCTTAAAAAAAAGTATCGGTAATTGGTATCTGCGAGTACTTGAGGGGATGTACTTGTATCGGTACTCGTACTCGGTCTTAAAAAAGTGGTATCGGTGCATCCCTAATATATATATACCGTGTTTCCCCGAAAATAAGACACTGTCTTATATTTTTTTTGCCCCCAAAAACTACACTAGTTCTTATTTTCAGGGGATGTCTTATTTTTTTTTAATGTGCAACAACATGTACAACAATCTAAAGTTATTCATGTACAACAATCCAAAGTTATCTGGTATCACTCCGCCTGTCACAGTAACTGGGGCTATAGAGGAATATCGGCTAATGTGGCTCTGCTCCCTCCGCCGACGCCGCAGCCTTGGTTTCAACAGCGCTGGCTTCCTTTGTCACCAGGGACAGTGGTACCAGCGGTGCAGCAGTGGGGACATCAGACAGTGGACAGAGCGGTAAAGTGCCTTCAGGGGGACAGCAGTTGGTGAAGTATGGTACTGGAGTGCTCCCTGTCACTGCGCTGTCTAGAGGGAGTCCCCTGTCATCCCCTTAATACAGTATGTCCCTGCAGGCTGATACCATCTCTCCTGCAAGTTCCCCCTCACATGCTTCCACCAAACTAGGTCTTATTTTCGGGGTAGGTCTTATATTACAGGAATCTTGAAAAATAGTGCTAGGTCTTACTTTCGGGGTAGGTCTTATTTTTGGGGAAACAGGGTATATATATATATCTTTGTTGAAACGCAAACAAGCAAATGTAATTGTTGCATATATCATTTTCAATCTATGATGAATATATGATTTCACACAGTGCCATTGCCATTGGACTGGTAAAGCTGTTGATAGTTTTAAAAATGAACAGAGCAGTTGCTTTGGTTGTTATAATAAATAATAGAATACATGCCTTAAAGATGAACTCCAGACAAATAAAATCTTAGGACAGGTTCACACCATTTTCTGGACCAGATGTGGAACGCACTGGGTTGTGTTTTGCCGCGTTCCCTTTTAGGTCTTGCTGGGGGACCTCTGCAAGACCTACAGGTAGCCAGGACAAGAGCAGCACAATGCTTGCACATAAGAGACATGAACTTACCACAGTTGTTCTTTTCAGAGCTGCTGAAATGACCATAGCCAGGGACAACCTGGGGATCAATGCCTCTCCACTTGTCCATCCTCCTATCATTGTTCTTATATTGCCCATGCTTCGGATCATACAGCTCCGGGCAGGCTTCCACAAGTTCTACAAAGAAGTCAGTGTCCACTTCAGCCATCGTGGTTCCTATCTTCACAGATCTCTCTCTCCACAGAAGCAGGAAGTCCAGGGGTGATGAGATCATCCAAACCAGCCTTAAAAAAAGTATTTTCCCCCATTGAGTTCCGGTGCGTTTTTGACACGTGCAAAAAAACACGTTTTTTTGTGTGCGTTCTGGTGCGTTCCAGACCAGACAAAATGTGACTCGCAGTATTTGTCTGGTCTGGTCTGGAAATGACTGCGCTGGTGTGAACAAAGGCCAGGAAGAGCATAGGGAAACATTGGGATGCATTTTCGGTCCAGAAACAATTTGGTCTGGTTTGGAGGTGGTGTGAATGGGCCCTTAACCCCTGCAGTGGGGCTCCCCCCGTACTGTAAGAGTTAAATGCTTGTTTGGTCTAGGTAGCTGAAATAACCGAGATATGCTCACCCAAACCACAATCTCGGCTGGCTGTTAGTTCGGTGACTGGAGCCTCGCCCCCCTCCACTCCAGCAGTCTAAGGATCGTCCAATAGACTGTATAGGACATAAGGACCCTGTGGGACATTCCATCACTGGAGAGAAGCTCTGGGGATGGGTCTAGCAGCCAGCCGGGAGTATAACTTTGTTAGTCTTTCTATAAAATCTGATGAATGAATTGTATTGCTCCAGCAGGCTTTGGGGCCTGGCGTTTGAAGTAAAACTGAAATCTATCTGGAGTATGTTCTTTGAAATGATGTTACCAGTTTCTTAGGAACATATGTTTGCATTCAGAATAATATCTGTCATCAGTAGAATGTTTCACACAGGATTACATGGCACCTAGTCTGTGACGTGTTTTCACAAAGCTCCAAGGCTTTCGCAGCCCCCTTCTGCACAGGAAAGGGCTTATCAAATCTAATATGTTCTGAGTAAATAACTGAACACGGACACACCACATAACACTTCTCGAGGGTAGAAGAAAACCTTGGAAGTCTGGCACATCACCCAGCATTTAATCTGGTGCAGTTCCAGTCCTTGCAGCTGTGTATTTGGCAAGTACAATTTTATTGGCAGAGTCACTTTTTGTGCCTAAAAAGCATAAACATTTTTGAGCTTTGGTTAGAATATAGAAGGGATAGAACCCCTGTCAGTTTTTTTTTTATTGCTGTGCTTGATTCGCCTCCTCTGTTTATCCTGGTGACCATTGTCACTGGTACAGAAAATGGGGGGACATCCAACATTTTTTGAGCTTTTACAGGAGTAGAAGGGGAAATCCTCCAATGGGGAAATACTGTATGTTCTGCTAACAGTCTTTTATGAGGGGATAATCCCTTGCTTTGTAGAGATCTACTCTTACTTCCTGGTGTGTCTATGGGAGAGGAAGTAAAGGGAAATCTCCCCAACAGGACACAGACCACACAAAAAAAAAATGATGGGAGTCCTAGCCATTCCTGTTGTATCCAAAACTTACATACGCTTTAAAGCTGAACTCCAGGTAGGCATTATTTTGCATAGAGTACTTGCATTGGTCCAGCTTGTCCCAATGTAAGTATGAATATATCATACCCAATTGGTTGCTGGGGATCCTGTAAAGTACTCTAATAGCTGGAGCTAGTACAATGCTGGCCGCAATCTTCAGGGTCCATGTACTAGGCAGCAGCCATAAATACTAGGCGTTCTCTGATTGGACAAGAGGTGGATCGTGATGCCCAGTGCCCCTCGTTCAATAAAAGAACACTTTGTATTTATCGATAAAAATACTAGGCATTCTCTGACTGCCCATTGTGCCAAGCAAGTAGCCCCCTGTGTATTCAGGACAGAAGGGAAGCCACTTACCACTAGGGCTGCAACTAATGATTATCTTCATAATCAATTAGTTGGCCGATTATTTTGATCAATTAATCGGATAAAAATAAATACTATCCTTAATTTAAAATGAAATACACAAATGCAGTGTTACAAACAAAAAGTTAACTTCAGAATAAAACTGCAATCGTTCTGCACTGGAACGGATGGCATTGCGGTGCCATGTGTTCCAATGCGAACGATCACACTGTGGGTAGGAGGCATATTTGGGGTGCCATTAAAATGAATGGCACTGCAACGCACCTACCGAAGCAGAATTTGTGAGGCCGAAGCCGAAAATGACTTTTTCCCCACTTTGTAATATTTGTATTCTAATAATTGTATTGTAATCACATAGCGCTTGAACAGCTTTAGCCAGGGAGTGATAGCTGCCAATGGCAAGATTCCGCCGACGGCAGCTGAATGTAAATACAGCAGGTAGTGGGCTGGTCCATTAGCCAGCCTGCTATTGGCCATTTCAAATTGCAATAGCAGGCTGGCTCTTACACCCGCCCACTGCTTGCTGGAGAAGAGAGCTAGGGGATCCACCCAACTAATCGATAATGAGAATAGTTGACAACTTTTCTCATTATCGATTAATCAATTAGTTGGTTGCAGCTCTACTCAGCACAGCACAGTACCAAGACCCTGGAAGATCAAGGCCAGCATTGTAGTAGTTCCGGCTACTACAGGATTCTCATGGGCCGTTGCGGTATGACTTATGTACACTTACATTGGGCCAAGCTAGACCAAAGTGAGAATGCAAAATAATGCACATCTAAAGTTTAGCTTTAAACATGATGGGATTACATTAATTAATTTTGCTTTAGGCAATTATTAGCCTTTTGACTTTTCCATGATAAAGCATAGGCTTCGTGGCAGATTTTTGTAGCTGAATCAAGCTGCTGTAATTGCGTCTGATTAGTAACAATTGGGCACTTTCTGATGGAATAAATGGCTCCCTATTGTGTTAGCTGCACATTATCTTATAATAGCAATTAATAAGCTATGATCCCACAATGCTTCACTTGTGTACAGTTCATTTCTGTTACATGCACCTTTGTAGGTTGCACCATAGATAGCCTTTTGTCTCATCAGTTAGCGATCAATTGCTATTGATCTACTACTCTAAATCATAAAAGGTCAGAACCACATTCCTGATTATACCCAAGGCCTTGTCCACACCAAGCGCGGAGCAGGTGCAGAGCAGAGCAGTTGCAGACCGGATCAAAACTGCGTCCAATGTATTCCAATGGTATTTTTTGCTCCAGTTCACATCGCAGCGTGCAGTTCCAAAACAGGTCCAGAGCAGGTGAAAAAACAGCATCAAGCCCTATTTTACCTGCTCTGGAACGCATGCAAACGCATCAAAAACACGTGCAAATGCCTGGAACGCACTGAAAGCCGATGTTAAAGTAAAAAAAAAAACGGCCCGGAACGCATCAAAAACGCGGCACAACCCACTGCACTGCGTGTGCAGAAACCTGAGCGGATCTGCTCTGCATTTGGTGTGAACAAGGCCTAAGAGAGTCATAAATGACCTCTAGGGTCATACCCTTTCAATATACAGAGCTTTCTTGTACACAGAAAGATATGTAACATGGATCTCTCATGTATATTTTATTAAAATATATCAATATATACTTGTACACTATATCATTAAAATATATATATATTAAGATTAAAAACTGAAAGTCCATGCTACATAAGTTGGACTTGCTAAAATCCTGTTGAGTCCATTAACATCTTTTTTGGAATTAGTGAAATGTTATTTCGGCTATCCAGTTTATTCTACTTAGCTGCATGACTGAATAAAAAGAATGTCTTTTTTTAATTTACAAAGGGAAATATTTCAGATGACAGCATATATTGCACACATTGTATGACCTTTCAACATCTGCTACATCCATGGAGGGGGAAAATGAACAGATTATGTCATATAAGTCAGTGACTTTCACAGCACGTGGACTGTAGCTGTAAGAAAAGCAAACATTGTTATTATGCAATGCAAACATATGGTACATTGCACCACCCTTGCAGATGTTTGGTTATGAAATAGGAGAAATGATAATAATGAAAGGTGATCATGCATTGGAACGTGACCCTCAAAGATAATATTAACCCTTGTAGTACTAGGGTCTAACATTTTTCTGTTGAGGGGATATGGCCACCCACAGATTGAAATTTATTCTGTGTGTACCCAGATTTAAAGAGGAACTCAAGGAATTGCGAAAATTCCCCTTGCAATGGGGCTACCCCCACTCTGCAAGTGTTAAAGAGGAACTTTTACCCATATCTTCGAAATAGCAACAAAGACACCTTTTATAAATGTTTAGTAATGACAATCTACAAACAGATTCTTATAGAGAATTGCAGGCTTTGTATTCTTTGCATATCTCATTTTTCTTTTCTTCCTCAGTCTTCTGACAGTGGCCATTTTTACTGAGGGAAGATGAATCCATCTCCCTTTACTTCCTGGCACATGTGACTAGGACATGTAACCATGCACATCATCTCAGGGGAGGAAAATGCCTTTCCCTGAGATCTCATGAGATTACAGATGAGATTTCCCAGAAATGCTCGGCTGATGTAACCTTCCCAGGATGCAATGCGTGGGCACAATTACATCATTTGTGCCAAAGTGGATCAGAAAGTATAAAACAATGAATTGTAAGTAAAATAAAAATATGTTTGTTTAACTAATGAATGTAAGATGATTTCATATCACCATGCAGAGTAGTATTAAACTCTCAAACTTGAAAAAAAAAAATGAATCCAGATTTCGGCTTATATTCGGGTCAATGCTTTTTCCCAGTTTTTTTGGCTAAAATTAGGTACCTCGGCTTATATTCGGGACGGCTTATACTCAAGTATATACGGTACATTACCAAGCAAGGTATTTCTTTACTTTTTTGCCCAATTACAATCATTATGTTTCTGAGCAGCTGCTTCCAAGTCTCTCAGCTCAGCTTCCCTGAACTTACTGTCCAGTACAAGATCACAAAGGACAGAACAGACTACAGCAGCTGTTCATCTACTAGCTTGGAGAAGGGAGAAGAGGGGGGCAGGCAGTAGGGAAGTTGCTTGATATGCTGTGTCTGTGTGTTTGTGGAGACACACACCGCTTACTAGCACACACAAGGGTGACTGCATAGCACTCTGCTTGGGAAAGGAGTCACTGTAAAACAGGAAGTCAGGACCAGTGCTCAGGGGAGCAGCTGATTCTGCAGGAAACTAAAACTTTTAAACAACAAGGAGCATCATCCATTGTAACTTAATAATCGGCCAACTAATCGATTATGAAAATAATCGTTAGCTGCAGCCCAAATTGTAAGTGATGTCATCAGCATTTGAAATGGCTTCAAATCCTTTTGTCTTTAATATCACTTTAACTGGTCGTTTTGGTCTAGGGGCTAAAATAAAAAAAAGATATACTTACCCGATCCTTGGTCCCTGCAGCCTCTTCTCCCCTGGGCTCCCAGGTCTAAGAACATCATCACGTCTAAAGCAGCTGAGGACGCTGAGGGAAGTTCCACCACCAGAGTGGAGGGGAGAGAGGTGAGCGCTTACCACCGCAGGACCGAGGATCAGGTGAATGTATTTTTTTTATTTAGCCCCTAGACCAAAATGAGCAGTTAACCCTTGCATTGCGGGGGTAGCTTTACCACAAGGTTTATTTACTTATTACAGGTATTTATATGGTGCCAACAATTTATGCAGCGCTTTACAGTGCACATTAACATCGGTCTCTGCCCTCAAGGAGCTTACAATCTATTGCACACACATGCAGGGACAATTTGCTTTCTAGCATATCTTTGGAATATGGGAAGAAACCCACACAGGCTCAGGGAGAACATGGAAACTCCTTGCAGAGAGTGTCCTGGCTGGGATTTGAACTGGGAACCCCCAGTAGTGCAAGGTAGATGTGCTTACCACTAAGACACTGTGGTTAATTTTTACATTTCCTAGAATTCATTTTTAAAGTCCATGTTTATCCCATTTTTTTCTTTGTGCAATAGCATTTCGAACTTGGCATATGAGAACACTAATGACCAATTGTAAGCAAAGGGTAATTGATTTAGGTTTCCAATATATAACTTGAGGGACAAAATGCTTCTACTTCTCCAGGGCTGGACAAAGCTCAGGAGCCAGGTAGCTATGCTTCCTAAAAGTGACAGCTGGCACCTAAATTCTAAGCTTTTCTCTAGTTGTTGTCAATGGAGCTCCCTCCTGGATTGGACTCCTGGCTCCTGAATTCCATATTTATATGTTCACCTCTGTGCTAGCCAAACTATCATCTACCCACAGACATAAAGGTTCCTTAGGGTCTGTGTGGACGGGCTTTGGTCTTGTGTCAATGACATCAGTTTGAGACACTTCTGAGATCATTCTGAATTCATGAACAGCTGCATTTGAACTGCAGTTGACATCTTTCTGACTTCCATCTGACCTGCTTCAAGTGGGTGTTGCATAGGAATGCAAAACCTGCCTGATGCCAACAAAATCCCATTGACACAGACCCTGAGAAAACAGTGCTTCCGATTTCTGAGTACTGTATTAATTATTAGCATGATTTTATTTTGCTTCAAGTAAACCTGTGCTTTGTTCATGCAGGTCAATGCGACAGGTTCCTCCACAGCACATACACACTGTTCCTCCTCTTACAGACGCCCATTTAATCCATGTCTACACACATCAGGTAAGACATGTTTTTAAGTTGATTAGAAAGAGCAGGCAAATGTTATAATATTACAGTTATGTTCATGTCTTTAAAACAGTTTTTATGAAGATCCATAAAAGCTACTCAGACATAAGCAAGCATGAGAAATTTAAATTGTATGTATGGCCAAACATATTTTTTTTTGATTTCCGTAGAGTAGAGAAGGGTTACAGAAAACTGAGTATACTTTCTTTTCTAGTGGCCCATGTCTTAAATTCCACCGCCATCTTTAAACTCTCACCGCCCTTGTAGCCCATTTATTCTTCTTCCCATCCATATTAATGAATGTCCATACCACGGTACAGATATGGACAGGAGGAAGAGTCTGCAGGAGCCAGAGCATTGCACCCACCCTCCACTGATAACGGTTGTAATGTTTTACTGGCTCCTATGCTAAAAATAATAAATGCACAGTTTTTCTTTTATGAAGACATGTGCATTTATTTATCTATTGTTTTCAAAAAGTGGAATTGCCCTTTAAATAACTACTTTAACACGTTCTCAGTGGCTATACGCATATATGCATCAACATTGCGGTGGGCTTTAATGGCACTCTGGCAGATATATGCATATGGCCAGCTCTGCTGTTCTGTGCTCCCAGCACAGTGACCAAGTTGTCACTGACAGCTCCCGGTCAGTGTTTATGGGACGGGCTCCCGACCATGTGACCAGTGTGACGTTCACTCACAATGATCACATGATCAGTAAGCCTACCTGCGACTACCAGTATTCAGTTGTTTTAACAATTGAATTGTGTATTTTTATCGGTTTAATATTAATTTGAGAAACATTTGCGCAATTATCGCAGGGCCTACAAATTTAGTATCACCATCTTTTTATTCTACCGGGCCTGCGCTTTCAGAAAATATATGGTTTGGGGGGTCTTTTACAAACGCTAGCAACGCAGCAGTTGAAAATCAAATCAATAGGAAAAAATTGCAGAAAATTCAAAAATGGCTTGGCCAGCTGATTTGAAAAATGTTCCGGAGGGTTTGGCAGCGAAAGGGTTAAAGGGGTGGCAGGAGTCAGTGGCAGAAGCATGGGGTTATTTAGATTCATCTATATTGTTTAGTGTTTTATCAATTTATTTATTTTTGAAATGCTTATTTTTTCCTGTTGTTTTAATTCCAGGAAGGTGCACCACAGTATGTCTTCCCTGTCACAGCTGAAAGAACTCTTCCGTCGGGCCGATGCAGTCTGCTTTGATGTGGATAGTACTGTTATTAAAGAAGAGGGCATAGATGAGCTGGCAAAGTTCTGCGGTGTGGGAGATGCAGTGGCAGAGATGTAAGTGAACTTTCCCATTTGGGAAATTCAAAAATGGTTGTGTATATGCATTGGCATGTCCCGTGTAATGAAAACATGCTAAACTAGTAATATAGAGCTTCTTGCACATAGACATGTCACATTTCAATTTCATACCACTTTTTCCTAAACAATAACCTATTATACATGGAATAATGTTAGCCACATTTAAAAAAAAGAATATTAAGATTCAAGAAGAAAGTCATTGACCATATAAACCATAAAGAAGAAAGTCAGTGAACATGTAAACCATAAAGAAGAAAGTCAGTAACCATATAAACCATAAAGAAGAAAGTCAGTAACCATATAAACCATAAAGAAGAAAGTCAGTAACCATATAAACCATAAAGAAGAACGTCAGTAACCATATAAATCATAAAGAAGAAAGTCAGTAACCATATACACAATAAAGACG
>NW_017307922.1:141211-142119 GCF_000935625.1 Nanorana parkeri | reverse complement strand
TAACCATATAAACCATAAAGAAGAAAGTCAGTAACCATATAAACCATAAAGAAGAAAGTCAGTAACCATATAAACCATAAAGAAGAAAGTCAGTAACCATATAAACCATAAAGAAGAACGTCAGTAACCATATAAACCATAAAGAAGAAAGTCATTAACCATATAAACCATAAAGAAGAAAGTCAGTAACCATATAAACCATAAAGAAGAACGTCAGTAACCATATAAACCATAAAGAAGAAAGTCAGTAACCATATAAAGCATAAAGAAGAAAGTCAGTAACCATATAAACCATAAAGAAGAACGTCAGTAACCATATAAACCATAAAGAAGAAAGTCAGTAACCATATAAACCATAAAGAAGAAAGTCAGTAACCATATAAACCATAAAGAAGAAAGTCAGTAACCATATAAACCATAAAGAAGAAAGGCAGCAGTAACCATAGAGTCAAATCAGTGGTTTTCACTGAAAGTGCATTTTTTCCTATACCCGGTTTGAATAGCCCAAGTTTTGCTTTAGGAAATGTAGATTTATTTTTCAATGTGAACATTTTCCTTTTTTGAAATAACATTTGTAATAATTGAATTAATACCTTTTCAATTGTTGTTCTTGTATAATTATCATCATTATATATATATCTATATATATAGATATTGTGGCATTGTGAGGCAATACCACGGTGTTAGGTGGCCTCAAAGTCACCCAGGGTTCTCAGCCAGAGGGGCTGAGTGGCTCCAGGAAGACATTACTGGTACCAGGAGAGAACTGCCTTTTCAGTTCTTTCTGGGTTTTCTGGATCAAGGTTGGGATCCTGGAGCCAGGAGATTTCTTAGAGCTCTGGGTGGGAAGAAATCTCCATTCCTGGGTCCATGCTTTGGTGGTGACCAGCACCTGATTGTGCACCTGT
>NW_017307922.1:134766-140971 GCF_000935625.1 Nanorana parkeri | reverse complement strand
TATATATATATATATATATATACCTATATATATTCCTATATGCTGCAGTCAGTATTTTTCCATAGCAGAGCCGCTGTCACTGTTAGCTGCTGGAAGCTGACCCTTGTGCCCCCTTCTTTGTGTGGGCATTGCTCCATGCACAGTAGATAAGGCAGACTGCCAAGAAATGCGGAGCATAATCCCAGACTACAAGTCATGTTATTGCCATGGGAACATTTTCATTCTCTTCTCACAGTAATTGAAGGAATTCAAACACTAGACTGCTGGCTCATTGTCAGCTCTTTTTTTTTATTCTAAACATCCCTCCTTTTTAGAACAGATTTAAAGTTATATTACAACATACAGTATATGTTTAGTGTGCAGTTAAACTCTTTGTCTGCATAGCTAATTTAATTGTCAGTGTTTTCTATACAAATCTTTTTTTTTTTTTCCATTGTGACCTACCGCTTTTTAGAAAATGCAAAGCTTTGGCATTATGTAAAAAATGTAATCTAATCCCGCTCTTAGGACTTTCACTCGCAATTTGAATTCATTGCAATTTGGCTCTTTGAAGGGTAACATTTTCACTGTGCACAAACTGACACATATGGCTTTTATTTACTGACATTATCCATAACATGGACTTAAAAAAACCATTGCTGGAACAAGACGACTGATATAGGCTTTACAATATGAGGTTCCTACAAGAATATGGGTACAACACGCTGGGGTAATTATAAAGGAGCCTGCAGAAACTGGTTCTTCAGCAGTTCTGGACAATACGCTACTTATATGGATTAGTTTAAAAGAAAGAAACTAGATTGTTTCTTGGTAAGCTGAATAATGTTTAGTTATACACAGAGTTTGTATTTATTTAAGGTTAAAGCTGGGTATACGCACTTCATCAAGGCCTGGCCGAAATTCGATGCATGGGTGCCGCTGTCGACACCTTTCTGACCGACAATCTTTGATCAGCTGATAAAAGGAGCATGTCAGAAAATTGTCAGCCGAACAGAGCTAGCAACCATTGAGCTGCCAGCTCTGTTCAGGTATTCTGACAGAGGCTGCCGGCCACTGTCAGAATACAAAAGACACAGCAAGAGATTCCTTGATCAATGCTCGTAAGCATTGATGGAGGAATCTGTTCTGTTTTCTTCTTTAGCAGGCAGGTTGAATGAAGAAAATAGAAGCGTGAATACCTGACTTAAGTTTACTTTCTAACCATATATTTAGGGTGTAACATGAAACATAGTTATGTCAACAGCACCACTCTATTCCTCCCCCCCACACTTACCTTCATTACAGGGTCCTCCTCCCCACAGGCTGCTGTCACTTTTTAAATTCAGAAGGAGAGACTACCTGTCTACCACCGGTGCTCAATGGACTACAAGTGCAGTTTAATCCATTCATTCTTCCTTTTGCCCATGTTACTGAATGTCCGTACATTGGTATGAATAGGGAGTCGCAAGAGCCTGACCATTGCACTCACCATTAACTGAACATGGTCACAATACTCTGCAGATTCAAATGCAAAAAAACTACTTTTTTTTTTAATTAATGTGTAAGCATTTATTGATTTTTTTTTTTTTTTTTTTTTGCAAAAGCTGAACTATGCCTTCAAGGCTGACTTCACACCTATACATCTTCATTATATTGTGGTCTTTTTATTGCTGAAGGAGGTTAGGTTGTCATGCACTGACATGTGCTCCCTTTCCCATCAGTAGGCCCATAACACATGTCAAGGCTTGAACAAAATTTGATATGAACTTTTTCAGCCAATGCACTGCACAGATGTAACCTAGCACTATGAAAGACAATGGCAAACCTATTCAGATGAGTTAATGTGTCATTAAAACATAAAGATAAAATAAAGATGTGAATGGACTCTGAAAGTCTTTCTATCTATCTATCTATCTATCTATCGTTCGTTCGTTCTGTCCATCACCATTTATCTATTTTTTTACTCCTGAAGGACTCGCAAAGCAATGGGAGGATCGCTAACATTTAAAGCTGCCCTAACTGAAAGACTTGCCTTAATTCATCCATCAAGAGAACAAGTGCAGGCTTTGATCACAGAACATCCTCCAAGGCTGACTGAAGGAATACAGTGAGTTTATTTCTTTAACAGAGTCAGTTTAAATACCATAGAGAATAGCACAAAGATCAAAACTGATAAAATGCACCAAATGAATGTGGCAGATACACTGTCTGGCCAAAAAAAAGTTACAACCTGGATTTCAGGCAGTGTTATGATCTGGGTTGCTCAGCTGGTCAAGTTTAGGTTCAGCAACATTGTCCCCAAAAAATTAGGTCAACTGCCTACCTGAATATACTGAATTACAAGGTTTTTCTATGAATGGATTTTTTCTTCCCTGATGGCATGGGTATATTCCAAGTTGACATTGCCAGGATTCATCGGGTTAATATTGTGAAAGAGAGGTTCAAGGAGCATGAGACATCATTGTCACACATGGATTGGCAGTCCAGACCTTAGCCCCATTCAGAATGTTTGGGATGTTCTAGAGAAGACTTTCCGCAACGGTCTGACTCTCCCATCATTACTACAAGATGTTAGTGAAAATAAATACAACTCTGGAGGTAAATAAATGTTGTGACATTGCATAAGCTTATTAAAATGATGCCACAGCGAATGCATGCCGTAATCAATGCTGAAGGAGGTACAACTAAATATTAGTGTTTGACCTTTTTTTGGCCAGGCATTGTATGAGAACTCCTCCTTATGATACTACTGTTTATAGGCCCAAAAAATGTGGAGTTTCATCTCCAGAGTATGGAGGCTATTTGTTTGTCCCTAATATTTTCCGGCTTGCATAGTAACCTTTGAGTTGGCAATAAAGTTAAACTCGAGGAACATCTTTGCTTCTGTTACTGACAGAGTAGGGAAAGATTAGAAGCACTATCATTTTTTATTGCTGTCTGTGTCTCACTCAGGAGACCTTTTCTCTTTTCCTGTCTCGAGAAACAACAGGATGTAGAATAAAAATGACTCAAGGTGAGAGGAAATCCCAGATTTCAAAGTTGTCACTAGAACAGATACCCCATTGGGAGATGTATTCCTTATTTCCTGTTTTCCACCTCACCCCCTGTTTTGGTGACAGCTGTCACCAGGCAAATTCAAAATGTTACATTTGCACATGAAACAGAAGGTGAGGTAAATTCCCCTCAATTTGGAAAGAAATAAAGGAAAATCTCGCCAAGGGGATTGGTTTCATATGTAAATTCTGTAGAAAATAGAGACAAGAATTGTGTTTGTTGCAATAGGTAAAGCCTTCATTTTGCACCCATTTTATATACTGGTCTTAGTCACTGTAAGCTTGTTTTGTAAAATAGATTACTTAGGCCATGTACTATAAAGAATAATTCCTGTGCTTTTCTCTTATTAAGGAATCTGATTCACCGCCTGCACCAGAGAAATGTGCAGGTCTTCCTTATATCAGGAGGATTTCAGAGCATTGTGGAGCATGTAGCTGCAGAGCTGGACATCCCTCTGAGTAATGTCTATGCCAATAGACTCAAGTTCTACTTCAATGGTTAGTCATGCACCTGACATTTCAACAAAAAAAAGATTTTAACAGGTTTAGCTTCTTTCTTTATATTGACAGAATAAAAATAAACATTTAATTAGGATTTATAATGATGTTTCTGCTGAAATCATTTCATGATGATGAATTTGTTTTTATCACAATGAATATGTAGAAACAGTAAAAAAAATTATCACGAACAGTGAAGCTGTTATTAATTTGGAAGCTGACTGGATAGTAGATGTGCATTGATGATGGAACTCTATGGCAGTGCATGTAACCCTTTTGTGATTAAATCTAATTCCAAACCAAATATTTTGCTCACATTTTGAATAAAGTTGAGCTTTGAATATATGTTGGGATTTTATTCTACTTGTGAAATTCCAGTCATCAGTACACCAAAAGTGATCCTCGTAAAACCTTCCTTTTATTATAGCATGACATAAAAGCATCGGGATCAAATGTTCTGACGCATTTCAGTCTGATCAGAGGGTCTTAGTCTTAACTCCTTTGACTAAGGCCCTTGGTTCTGGCTGAAACGTGTCAGCATGTTTATTGCTACTCCTTTTGTGTCATGATATAATAAAGAAAATGATTACGAGAATTGCTGTTTGTGTGCCAGTGATTGGAATTTGATTGATAGCAAGAGTTGACAGGAGCCCCTGCTGAGCGCCGAGGTTCCATTGCTGGATAGGACCATGTAGAGAACATTTTTTATTTTGAATTTTATTCAAGTTATGGCTCTAGTCGGAGATTTCTGCTCTTTATCTCTGTCATGCCTGGAGTAAAAATTAGGGGGACGGGCAGGGGCCACAGGATGACACATGCAGCACTATTTAATTTGAGGATTTAATATTTTAAGAAAAATATAGGTAAACCTTCTACTGGACACTTACAACTATTTCTCAACATTATCAAGTGAGTAACTATGTTTCAAGTGCAGTGTATACCAACTGTCACTCTGGGGAAAAAAGGGAAATATTTATTTTAACAAATGATATATAGTATATGTAGTCGACTTAAGAACTGACATATATTTGTTACTAACAAAAAATGTGATTTGTAAATAAAGTCAAATACAGATGAGAGGAGAAATTGAGAATATTTGTCTTACGAACAGCCACTTAATACAGGATATACACATTACACGTTATGGATTTGCTACATCTAATCAGGGAATAGCTTATATTTTTTGTGAGGTGTTGAGTGGAGGATGCTAAATATACCTTTTTTTTTACGTAAAATCAAGCGACCGGTGTGTTGTTGAACTGACAAATGTAAATGAAATTGTAATCTTAATAGTTAATATAGACTGCTGTAAATATGGAATAAATTTGTTTACGGCGGAATGCAGCACTTTTATGTACAGTTTTTAGTTGCTTGCTGCAAATAAAATGTGCTAAATATTATCTTTGTTAGACCTTTTTTGTGAATGGCATTACAAAACACATTTTGCAATTTAAAAAAAAAATCTTTATTTATTTGAACCATTTTATGTTTTAAGGTGAATATGCTGGGTTTGATGAGACACAGCTTACTGCAGAATCCGGTGGTAAAGGAAAAGTCATTGGCCTTCTCAAGGAAAAGTATGGCTTCCGTGATGTAGTTATGATTGGAGACGGTGCTACAGATATGGAAGCATGTCCCCCTGCTGTAAGTCTGGTATTTTTATATAAGTAAATAATGATATTAAAGTTGAACCCCAGCTATAAAGAATTATATACACCGGCCACCCATAACATTAGGACCACCCGCCTAATATTGTGTAGGTACCCCTTTTGCTGCCAAAACAGCCCTTTTGAGGCATAAAATCCACTAGACCTCTGAAGGTATGCTATGGTATCTGGCCAGATTTTGCTCCTGGACTGGACAATACAGCACAGAGGAAGGTTAAAAATATACTTCTCATAATATCTGCCACAGTAGCCATATATACTTACTGTGCCTCCCCCATAGAAGTACAGTTCATCCTTCGCCCCAAAATGTTACATAGTTAGTCAGGTTAAAAAAAGAGTTTAACCTATAGAGAGAAAAATGTGACTGAAGTGCTGGGGAGGTTGGGAGGCATGAGCCACCTCCAGCATGGGAGGCAGGTTACCTGGCTAGGAGGAGGTCTAAGTGGGGTGAGGATCACTTCTTAGGGTACTTACAGTATGTAGTTGGCAGGCTAATGTGGCGACCAGGATTTGTCCAATTTATGCATTTTTTTATAGGAGAATCTGCAACAGTGTATACTATTTTATTATTATTTAAATAATGTATTCATTATAATTTATAGTGAATTATAATATATTATAAGTAAGCTCCTCTCCTCCCTCTTCATCAGCGTAGTGCAGAGTGATTTCCTCCCCTCCTCTCCTCCTCAGTGTACTGTGAAGTAATACAAATGTTTTATTAGCAGTCACGTGACTACAAAGCTACAACGGGTGTGTCCGCGGGGCTGGCAGGCAGTAACATTTTCAAGGCCAACAACACCTTAGGACTTTAGATTTTGGTGGAGTGACGTCATTGTTCTAAGAATTTAGCTGCATTGTGGCCCCTCTATAGACAGACACACTTGCCTGAGCTTTACAGTCACGTGACTGCTTAGAACAAGATGTAAAAAAGTATTTGCATTGACATTTATTAGCATCTATATATTTAAAAATTTGCTATGGGGCCCTGTGATTTCTAGTTATGCCCAT
>NW_017307922.1:111029-134700 GCF_000935625.1 Nanorana parkeri | reverse complement strand
TGTATATATATAATTTGTTTATCATTATATATTTATATGATTGGCATACTAGATTTTAGATTCTTTGTTTTCGACATAACTGCCTGAAATTTGCCAACTATCCTCCCTTCACTGCTGCTACTGTTTCTATTGCTATTCCTGTGTTAAAATATGCTTATTGCAATAAATGTATGTGACATTATTTTGGCATGTTCAGAATAGATGTACCAGGTATTATACCTTAACTTTTTCTTTTTGCATATTAGGATGGTTTCATTGGATTTGGAGGCAATGTGATAAGGCAACAGGTCAAGGAAAAGGCCAAGTGGTACATTACAGACTTTGAAGAGCTTCTCAGGGAGCTGGACAGTGACAGTATCAAAATGAATCATAATGATATAATTTACTAATGTTCAGCAAGCTATTACAGTTGTCTATTATGTAGCAAGAAAGCCATTCGTTGGACAGCCTTTTATACCTTAAGGGCCTGTAAACATTTTATAGTGTTTTATCTTTTTATCCAATGAAAACAGTGGTGAATTCAGTTTTAGTTGTTTTTTTTTTTACTACTAACCTTTACTTGAAGTAACTCTAATAAGAGAAAATAATAACAGGCATGTTTTTTGCATTCATATTTTTTTCTCCAAGCAGATGTACTGTTTATCATAGAAAGGTGCAGAGTCGCAGTTTTACATGGTAGAATACTACTGTTTATTCTTAAGATTTCCACTCCACCACATTTCTTTGTAGAGAAATTTAGCTGACTTGCTGTCATTTCACTTACACTTATTGAAAATACTTACTGCTGAATGTAAGTAGAAAAACAATAATTAGTTGATTATATATGTAAAATTGCAAAACTATAAATAATATTAATTAGAGAGCCGCAGCAGAAGGCAAAACAATATCATAGGGTATATTTATAAAACATGTGCAGAGCCATTTGTCCTTCAAATGTGCATTTGTTTTATGCAAATTGCGCAAAAACAAATGTTACTAGTATATTGTCTCAAATGCCTCTCACATGGCAATATGTGATTCCATATGTGTGTGTTAAGGTAGTAAATATTTGGCATAATTTTTTTCCTTATCTTTAGATGCCCTGTAACGCTTAAAGTGATATTAAACCCTCCCTGAAGAAAGAGAAATATAGCAGCATACTTTAGGTTGTTGCACGTTTCCAGTCCCCTTTTTGTGTTCAGTCGCCCTTTGCAGCATTTTTCACATTTGAAATCCATTTGTAGCCCACTTCCGCTTCTAAGGGTGGCCCTATAGTCTTGCAGATCATCCTAAAGCCACCCAAACATGCGCGTGCCTGGCCTGTTCTTTCTGTTTCTGTGCA
Organism: Nanorana parkeri; assembly: GCF_000935625.1. Lineage (NCBI taxonomy): Eukaryota > Metazoa > Chordata > Amphibia > Anura > Dicroglossidae > Nanorana > Nanorana parkeri. The sequence goes on along the minus strand of NW_017307922.1, from coordinate 133,379 downwards.
TGCTCAGACACCATACAAAGGGTGCGCATGTGCAGTATGGCAGGGGTCCATCTCATTTAACCCCCCCAAGTGATGTGAATAGGGCACGCGTGTATAATGTGGCTGGGACCCCTACCATTGTGCTCTCTGTGGTGCCACTCATGTGCAGTGTGACAGATGGGCATGGATTTATGGGACATGTGGTCCCAAAGCGCAGTGAGCGCTCCCCGAACAGAAGTTCAGGAGAAGTGCAGCAGAGAGGGACACAGTCTGGAGAATTTTCACACAGCAAATGTGAGTGTTTTGGGACCAAATTAGAGGAAGGACATTTATATAAATGTTAGTTTAATGGAGCTAGTGGCAGTAGGTCAATTTGCAGGGTTTAATACTACTTTAAATTGTAGACTCTGAATGGTCACATGCTACCTAACATAACTCTTTAAAGTGCAACTGAACTCAAAAAGTGAAGATTTGCTATGTTATAGGGAACACATGGAAATGCTAATTATGCCCAAGCAGTATCCTGAAAAAAAATGACCCTTTGTCTTGAATTCCTCATAAAAAGTAGCAGTGTACTTCCAAGTATAGAAGAGTGCCTAGGTCCTCCTGTACCAAAACCCTGATAGTTGTATAGCTGCTGTCTGAGATCTCGGGCACTACTGTCTCTGGAGATTTGGTTATGACACTCTTGTGCTGCTCACTGTTCTCCTTGGTGGAGGAATCAAAGAATCAAAACCTTACCTCTACCAAAATGGCCTCTCCACACAGAGACACAGTATGAAACAAAGCATGTAATGGGTGACAGATCAGCTGCAGGCAAACCACAGGCAATACTAGTGACTAATCCTCTGCCATCTACCTGTTTTTGGCACAGATTCCAGAGTTCAGTTCCTCTTTAAGTAATGGAAAACACTTGAGCTATCCCATATAAGAAACTGTATTTTGAAAAGGATCAGGGTTTTATTATATTTATTTTCAGAAATTCAGTCAGCTGAACATGAACTAAAGCACTTAACTTATATTACAGATCTCTGTTAAATGGAAAAAATGTATATTTTACATTGTATAGTACTACTAATACAAGTACATTTTCAAGATTTGACAATATAATTCTGAGCAGAGCTGACGTTACTTCATATTAATGAATTACAAAGCTGTTCATGCATAGTCAAGTACGGCAGTTTGAGCCTGATTGAACAAAATTTGATTAGGGTGAAAACTTGGTTCTCAATATTTGCAAATGTCTTATCATTAATGTTGAGAGGCATAACAAGAAAATCAATGATATGGCCACAAGATCTGACAGCATAAGCAGTCACAGTCTACCCACACAAATCCTAAACCTTAGCTGGGGTCATCTCAAGTAAAGAGCAGACATTCCTTTTTGCCTTTGAATGTGTATGTCTGCATCAGGCCAGACAAGCTGATCAGCTACATATGTATGCACAATATGTCAGTCTTAAGTTTACACAATGTTTTGATTTAAGGATACATGAACATCTAATAGACTATATAGAAACAAATATTTATGTATTTTATGCGTATGCATAGCAACGACTGGTGGGTAATGTTGAAGTCTAATTCCAAGCTAATTTCAAGACTGACTCTTAGTTAATTCCTTGTATTTCATGTGATACTGTTAGTGTTTCAAGAATGTTAGTCAACGGCAGAGGTAGGCAAACTCCAATCCTCCAGCTGTGGTACAACTACAAATCCCATTAGGCATTTTAAGACTCTGACAGCCACAGGTATGACTACCAGAGGCAGACGCGTGATTGGATTTGTAGTTTTACCACAACTGTAGGGCCAGTGTTTGTCTAGCCCTGGTCTAAGGGAAAGGTAGTGGTACTGTGGACTAGATAGCATTGGCATTCACACCATTCTCAAGTTTGGCCTTGCCCATAACAGTTGATGATGACAGGTGCACATGAACAAAAAATGCTGAAATACTCATAAAAAAACTGTAATCCTGTTACACGGTACCTGATGGAACTGATGAACAATTCCTCAGTATTTTGTATGGATTTAAATGATCTGACATACCCATCTAAAAATGCATCCATCTCCATGAAACCCAAGAATAAACTAAACCAATAATCACAATCTTCAGTGATGTTCCAAATATAAGAATTTTGACAAATCATTTCCATGAATACAATGGCAGGGCAGCCTTACAAAATTAGATAGTGTTAAGTGCATTAAGTATGTGCTAAATGCAGTCATCCCTAGCAACCAGAGTTCCATTTTCTCATCTAACCAGAGTAGACTTTTAGGCCTCATTCACACCAGATCTGTTGTGTTGCAATCCATTTTTCGAAGGATGCTAACTCAAGGGCACCAAAAATGTATGAGTTTGAATTGGCCAGTTTACACTGTTGTGATCCATTTCGTTCTGTTGCAGTGAATGCTCTACTTTTTTCAATGTAACGGAACAAAAGCGGATGTAATCGCAAGGGAATGGAAGTAAAAAAAAAATACATAGATGTTTGTCCACTCTGGACATGTTAATTAAAATAAAGTTTGGCAAAAAACATTAAAAAATAAAAAAAACCCAGAATGGAATGGAAGTCAATGGACCCTCTGTTGACTTGTGATTTCCTTCCAATTTTGGTGTGATCGGATCAGTTGTTATGGGTTGCTGCACTTAGCATTTTGCATTACCTGGTGGAGTAAGCCTGCTTGTTTATTTATAAAGCATATCAAAGTATCCATATGTTTGCCATTTTTCTAATTTGCACATGTAAATCATTTTAAAATTGTAGAAATTGAATTGACATGTCTGATGCTTTTATATATATATGTCAGAACGCACAAGTTCCTATCCGACACTGTAAATGGTATATTTTCTAATCTGTGAGAATTGAATGTAGTTTTTCCTCCAATTGGTTTCCCTTGGTTTAATATACCTGTAGAAATAAAGCATTCTTACAAACGGTTTGTGATTGTCTCTCTGTTGCAGCTGTATACTATTCACAGTGTTATAAATGGAATTTTAGCTGATTCTTGTTGCTGCAATGACAACAGAAAGGACCCAGCCCTCCGAGAGAGTACTGTGAACCTGCCTGGTGACTTGGTGGCATGTCCAGGCTACGTCTTAAAAAGCTTTATACAGGACACACAAATTGCTGACAGCTCATCTTTTGTGACTCAGCAGTAATGTTGTATTTCTGGTTACACCATTTCAACAAATTTTGGGATTTTTCTAGAGCTTTCTGATGATGAGCCATCGAGCCTCATTTGAAGTATTTAGTTTCACAAAATGACATTGACAAGCTCATGCACGCGGCATAATAAAATACTGATGATGGGACATAAAGGTTTTGTTTGCAGGGCTCTGCCCACAGTCCTGTAATGAGGAATAATCCTCTTGTTTTTGGCATCTGTTCATGAATGAGATGTGAATTCCTTCTGTTCTAAGAAAGCTTTACTGTGCCATGCCTGCATAGGAACACCGAGGCACTGGTAGATTTCGTCACACATTGTAACAATACACATTAGGACTTTCCTTCACACATGTAGCCAACCCATCTAAAATAGTTTTTCTAGATCTGGAACTCTCCTCCGATGGCACGGCCATCACTACTACCTATCACGTGGTCTACTACCAATCATATGTGCATTTTCAGAGCGGCCACCACCCGAGATGGATAAAAAACATCCCCAAAAGTCAATTTTGTAGGCTTAGGCGTAATTGTTCCAAAATTACAGATTACAACACACAGAGCCAACTTCTCGCCAACAAGTTCAAAGACAAAGGTTACCCAGCCCCACTAATCCACGAGGCCTACTCCACATACCTAACACCTTCCACCCCCAAAGCCACCACACCCTTAGAAGGTGACTCAGAGGTAAGATTCATTACCACTTACAACAATAATCACAATGCCATACAGCGCATCCTACGGAAAAACTGGAACATCCTCAAATTAGGTCCTTCCATCCCTAAAAAACCCACAGTAACATTCAGGAAAGCCAAGAACCTGAAAAATTAGAATAGCACCCAGCAAAATTCAAAACCCTAGAGCAAATGCAACTCCCCAAATTTGATCAGAGAGTAGGCACATTCCAATGTAGAAAACCACGTTGCCTCACGTGCCAATTCATTACCCATGGACAATCCAAATTCACAGATAGCACAAATATAAACTACTCCATTAAACAATTTATCACATGTTCCCATGACCATGTCATTTATGGTTTAAAATGTCCCTGTAATTTATTATATGTCGGCCGTACCATCCGCCCGATTTATCACAGACGGCGACCCAGACCACAGTGTGCCACGACATTTCGCTCATAAACACAATAAGCGCATTCAAGACTTGCAGGTATTCGCCATTGAACATATCCCTGAGCATTTTTCGGCACCTGAGCGTTTCCAGCGGCTATGCAGGAGAGAAATATACTGGATATATCAGCTCAACACTTTAGTTCCCAATGGACTAAATGAGGAATTGGAGATTCTCACTCTCATCTGATCCAATCGGACCAATCATTTGATTCAACCAGACCAACCATTAAAGTGTCCACACCTTATTAAAATTCTTTTTAATTGGTATAATGAATTTAATTCATTTTTTTATTCTTTTAATCCTTTTAACAAAACACAACATAATATAACAACATAATACAACACACTCACAGAAATAAATTTCTTCGTTTTTTCAACCACTTCAGGTGCCCATCCGGTTTAATTGATGAACCAAGTAATAATGCTTCACATGAAATAAACGTATGCAGCCTCTCTCCTCCCGTAATGCCACAAGGTGTTAGTTATACAACACAAACACCTTTTCGCGGCATCATATCCCACACACTGTTCGTTCCGGTAGCTCCGCCCACCTGTCATTTCTTTAAACCCGGCGGATCGCCACCCAAAGAATTCTGGCCATTCCTCACACATTATTGTTTATGGCCACATACAAACACACCCCCCATCACTTATTAACACCCCCCTCACTGTCCACACTCGTAGAATAAACAAACAATCCCTGCCCCGAGCAATCAGGAGACACTGACACAGTTGCCGATTGCAGGAGATCCCGTCTATGTTACTCCGCCCACCTGTAATGTTTTCTAAACCCGGCGGATCCCCGCCGAAAGAATTCATATCACCCCTCGCACATCACGTTCCATAGTCATACAAAAAACACCCCCACCATTCAACTATATCCCCTCCATTGTCCACACACTTAGAAGATACATATATACAAAAAATTCCTGCCCAAGCTTTCAGAATACAGTGGCACAGCTGCTAAGCTCAGCGGATTCCTCCTGCGTTACTCCGCCCACCGGCCTCTTTTAAACCCGGCGAATCTCCCGCCAATGTTACTTACCTGCCTTTTGAGCTTGAGAAAGAGGATCACCCTGAAACGCTCCTTCACCACCGCCCTGTGCACGTTCTTCCCCAGCTTTTTGTCACTTCCACTCCATCACGTCCTAAAAACACTGCGATCAAGACTAGAGGCAGCCTCTCCACCAGCCCCTGGGCACACACAGCACTCAGTACAAATTGGCTTATCATTTATAATTTCACCCCCCGGATACTCTGAATACGTCTCGGATCGCCAGAATCCCATCGGGGACCCCCCTGTCAGGACCCTCAGCTCCTCAAGTAAGTCCCGAATTTTTTTTTTGATGATTCTTTGTTCTTTCCACCTGTAACACACAGACACTGGTTGTCCCTACACCCTTTACACTCTATTCTACTCTAGACACTATTTCTGCTGTTTAGCACCCTGCATCTGTGTTGGCTACCCACTTTTCTTTTCCATTTAGACCTCATCACCCAGGCGACCGAGGGGGTGTTAAAAACAGGCAGTCGATCTGTGTTTTTGTGGCTCCCCGGCCGCTCACTGACAAGTTACTACTTTCAGATGGACAGTACACATAGGAGTTGTATGTAAAATCCCCCTTTGGATATAATAAACAAACCAGGCATTCAGGAGGCAGCAATTTTACCTTCTGACTACCTGGAAGCTGCTGTTCTACAGCCCTCTGAAAAGCAATATATTGCACAATCCGCCACTTATGTGAACAAGGCCTGAATGGCCAGAATATAGTCCTAGAGATAGTTTAGGTTCAGACTATTTGGTCCGGAAAATGGTGTAAACCTGCCCACAGTTCCAGATCAGACAAAATGAGACATACAGTATTTTTCTGGTCTGGTCCGGAATGGACTGTGCTGGTGTGAACAGAGGCCAGAAATAGCATAGGGATACATTAGGATGAATTTTGGGTCTGGAAACAATCTGGTCTGGTCTGGAGATGATCTGGATGTGGTGTGAATGGGCCCTAAACCTGATCCAAACCTGAGCTCCTCCAAAAACAAAAGGAGCTCCTCCAAACTCAGAAGAAAACAACTTCCACTGCCGCCTACTCAACAGTAGAGGGGGAATTCCCCGCCCACAGCCTAATCTAAGCAAAGGGGCAGGATGCAGTGATGTCATTGACCATATATGGCCACATGGCTATATTATGTAAATTACATTTACCTAATATGGCAATGTGGCTACAGTATATAAGGAAGATCGTGTCTGCACAAGCATCCCACCCCTTTGTTTATAGTCAGCTGCGGGTAAAACAAACAAACAGACAGCGCTTTGTCCTCGTGTAATACCGTTTATTAATCAATGAACATACAAGCTGACATAAAATACTACTCACATGGTAATCACTGAATGAATGGTACAAGGCAGACCCCCACACAAAGCTGCCTTGCTAACTATGGGGTGTGGGGTCTGCCTTGTACCATTCATGTGTTTTTTGGTTTTGCATTGTAGCGCTCACCCCCGAAGGAGCCGCTGAATGATCAGGTCTTCCATAGCCTGTCTAGGGATTATTAAAACACATGACTGCCCCAATAGCACTTACCACCACCAGTGGTTACCGACAAATTGAAGTCCAGACAATAGCTCCAAGATGATTCTCTTTTATTTCTGAAACTCCAGGGAGAGAGGAAGAGGGTCAGACACATCCAGGATGAGGTAGACTCCTAGTACTTGAAATCGAGCATAGTACCGTGTTTCCCCGAAAATAAGACACTGTCTTATATTTTTTTTGCCCCCAAAAAACACACTAGGTCTTATTTTCAGGGGATGTCTTATTTTTTTTTTTAATGTGCAACAATCTAAAGTTATCTGGTATCACTCCGCCTGTCACAGTAACTGGCGCTATAAAGGAAGTATTGGCTAATGCGGCTCTGCTCCCTCCGCCACCGCAGCCTTGCTTTCTACAGCGCCGGCTTCCTTTGCCATCAGGGACAGTGGTACCAGCGGTGCAGCAGTGGGGACATCAGACAGGGGACAGCCGGGTAAAGTACGGTACCATTTACCGGTACACATTACAATACAGTACCATTACATTAAGCAGTGCCTTCAGGGGGACAGCAGTTGGTGAAGTTTGGTACTGGAGTGCTCCCTGTCACTGCGCTGGCCGGAGGGAGTACTCTGTCATCCCCTTAATACAGTATGTCCCTGCAGGCCGATACCATCTCTCCTGCTCTTCAAGCTCCCCCTCACATGCTACCAAACTAGGTCTTATTTTCGGGGTAGGTCTTATATTACAGAAATCTTGAAAAATAGTGCTAGGTCTAACTTTCAGGGTAGGTCTTATTTTCAGGGAAACAGGGTAACTGCTGCCACTACAGACTTGGACCTTTAGGCTGTACCGGCAATCTGTGTGGAGAACTTCTGGCAAGCAGTACTGTCAAGGTTCTTGTTCAGGTTCAACTTCAGACATGAGTGGCTGACCACTGGGCCTCCAGGTTCAGGCCCTAGTGTCCAGGCCTAGGCCCCAGGCTCAGGCCTAGTCCATTCTGTCTCTTCAGCAGGAACCTGCCCCCAGGAGAGCGCTGGGGGAGGGAAGAGAGAGTTTCATCAGCCACACTCAGCATTTATCTCCTCTCCCAGCATGCACCACTGCTACTGTCCCACAGTGATTGGCTGGGAGACATAAATGCCTAAAGCAATCCCCATTGGCTGTTCTGCCCTGTGTGCTACCACACCCATCAACAGGCAGACACAGCTTCACAGATTGTTCTGTAACAGTTGAACAGAACATAGACTATAGATATATTTCAGCACTCTTATTAGCAGGGTGCTACAGCATGTTTTGTGAGAAATACTTCCCAGTGGCCTTTTGATGACGGCAGCCTGCAAACAATTGTTGGTGGAGAATATCATTGGTCATCATCTGCTGAGCGCTGTGGTGTGCATTTTCCAAGTCAGCTGTAGGGTGTTGAATGCCCGCATCCACAGCTGATTGGCTGGGAGACGCATGTAGCTTCTGTCATTGGAAGAGTTAAGGTTTGGAGCAGGTTTGGTCCAAAGCTGAGCTTATTCCTACTTCTAATCACTGCACACTACTGCTGCAATGGACCCAGTCAGTGCTGGAAATAGAAAAGCTTCCAATTCTGCATCTGCAGCTTGTCAGACAGAAGCTGACCAACAGGGGCATGTGGTAACCCCATAATATGCTGTAGTACAGCTGCAGAGGTTTGTATGTACATGCATCTACTGGTTGCTGGTTACATATTGGACACAGATGATCTGATTTATTAAAGATGGAACAAAGAAGACTTCTCTAAAAAAGATACCCATAATATCCAATCAGGTTTCATTTTGCTATGGGAAAAATGAAACAAGAATTCTGGTTGGTTCATCTGAACAACTCCAGTTGTTTTAAGGCAGCTATCTCGTGCCTACATAAGGGCAAAAGCAAAGTGAGGAGTCTGTAAAGCCACTGAATTGTTTGTTGTTTTTGCAGTGTGCTGCCCACACACCAAAACATCTCAAAAAATTAGACATGCACAATTCTTTTTATAAAGCTGCCCCTTAACACATGGTAGTGCATTACTACCATGCTAATTTTTGCCTCAGGTGGCATCTCATTGGGGGGGTGGGGGGGATGGAGGGTGTGGGGGTCTCCTATCAACCTGTGAGGCTCTGTCTGGTTTCCTGCCCAGCTAACTGACCTCACCGGTTGCCAGGAACTGGACGGGGCACAGTATAGAGGGTTGTGATAGGGCAGCTCATGCATTTGAATGGGCTGCCTACTGCAGCTAAATCACACTCAAAGAAGTGCATGCACCTTTTTTTTTAAATGCATTGCACCACAACGCATAGGTTACCATGTGGTGCGATGCACTGCACTTGCAATAGCTAGGTGTGTTAAGGTGCCATTAAGAAATAAAGGCAGCACAGCACACCTAACAGTGCAACTAATGATGGACTGAATTTGAACTTTAGAACATGGAAAAAGTTTGAACTCAAACTCAATGCAAGTCTATGGGGGTAGAACTTTGAAAATCAACTGTCTGCTTTTTGAAGCCTTATATGCAAATTAATGGCCATAAAAAGAGTGTATGGGGATTCGGGTATTGCCCTGAGGAACATGTATCAATGAAAAAACACTTTAAAAAAAAAAAATTTTTTAATAAATGTTTCCTAACATAATGTTAAAAAAAGTTTTTTTTTCAAAATTTTCAGTAATTTTTTCTAATTATAATAAAAAATAAAACCCCCAGTGGTGATTAAATACCACCAAAATAAAGCTCTATCTGTCCCTAAAAAATGGTGTCAAATTCATTTCAGTACAGCGTTGCATGACGGAATAAACGTCAGTAATGTGCAAAGTATCGCAGCGCTGAATACTGAAAAATGGCCTGGATGGGAAGGGGGTCTAAACATCTGGTCTTGAAGTGGTTAAAGGAGCAGTGATTTTAACATTGCTTAAAGTGAAACAATAAAAATGAAAAATTCCTTTAAATATCATGCCTGGGGGGACCCCTTAAACTGCCTGTAAAGTGCCACATCTGTACAATGTATACAACCTGCTGCAGCAAAACTGACATTTCTAAAGAAAAAAATTACATTTAAAGAAACAAAAAAAGCGTGGGGCTCCCTCTCCCAAACAATACCAGACCCCTGGTTGCTTCTGGAAAAGCACCTTGTCTCTATGCCGATGGGGACAAGGGCCTCTTCCCCCACAAGCCCTGATTGTGGGGGTGTGGACAGGGGACTTATTCACATCAGGGTACCCCTTTAATAAAGGGGCACCAAGATGCACCCCCCCCTTGTGAATGAGTAAGGGGTACTTGTACCCCTACCCATACACTAAAGGGTTGAATTAAAGTTTTACAAAAGAGGCCAGACTTTTGAAAAAATCCTTTATTTGAAAAAAAAAAGACATTTTTTTGACATCTTTTATAAATAAAAAAAAATGGATCCAGCGACGTAATCCAGAGTCAATCACGACGCCAAGCCTTGTCCACGACGACGTCATAAGAAATAAAACAAGGAAAAATAAGTAGAAATTGTTTTTTAAAAACCCGACGCACACCGACCTGTTCGCTCGCGACGAACTCCCGTCGCAGAAGGGCATTCTGACAGATGCTGGCAAAATATACACAATATGGCGGAGCTAGCGGTGAAAGCTAGCTCCGCCAAACTGTTTACAGTTGCACGGCATCTGACAGGTGAGCCATGATTGGGCAAAGTCATCATCATTACCTAGCCCTATCATGGCTCTCACAGTGTAATGTGCCCTAATTGGGCAAAGTCTTGCACCTGGCTTTTGGCCAATCAGGGCTCACAAGGCACTATGCGGTGCACAGTGCCTTGTGGTGCGCTCGGCGGGCGGCTCTGTCCAGCTCACTGACTTCACTGGTTTCCAGGAGCTTGGCGAGATTCCTGTCAGAGCATCCCACTCAGTTCCTGGCAACTGGTGAGTGAGGTCAGTGAGCTGGGAAGGAAGCTGGGCAGAACCTCACAGGTTGCTAAGAGCTCTTAGCAACCTGTGACATTATTGCTGCCCTCCCCCCCAATGAGATGCTGCCTGAGGCAACTGCCTCATTCTAGGGACAGCCTTTGCTGAACGTAGCCTACTGTATTTTCACTCTGCTATTTTACCATTCAAGTCACATGGAGTATGGAACACACGCTCTCTTGTGAATTAACTATTTATTTCGCTTGGGAAAACAGACATATCGGCATCTTTTACTGCCGACTACTAAAACCCGTCTGTCAGTCTCCACTCGCCCCATGCAAGATGGCGTCGAGGTGGGGACACTGTCTCCCCCTCCATGATGGCGGGGCTGATATTAGCTTCCGGGTGTAGCGGGTTAGTGCTGTGTGTGTGGGCTGGTTGATGAAGGGAAGCGGAGCTGAGTGAGCCTGGAGGATGAGCAGGACGAGTCGGGTAGTGCTGGCGCTGCTGTGTGTGCTGGGGATATCACAGGGTGAGGTGATCTACAAGGCGCCATCACAGCTCAGTCACTGCTGTATGTGAGACATCTCACCGCCATAGATTATAGAGAGGGAGCTGATTAGAGAAGGGGAAAAGATCGGAGAAGGGAGACATTTTTCTAAACACAGCACTTTTTTTTAGAGTATTTGAATCATCAATAGATAATGGCCAGCCTACAGATACATAATTCATCCCACTGGGGATGACTACATAATCGTTTTCCTGGGATCTGTCTCCTTGTTTATACTGTATGTCCAGAAAAGGAAACTTAAAGGCAAACTCCACTTCTTGGGGGAAAAAAAATCAAATAAACAACAAATGAGCATTTATAATTTGTTTGCATGTGATCCTGAAAAGCATTGTAACCATGATTAGTGGATGGTGGAGGCAATGCTCCTGCTCCTCCTGCCCCTGTGTGTACTATGGTGTGGCCTTCCAGTTCTGGGACAGGAGGGAAGGATGTAGTGATGACACTGCACTTGTTCTTCACTAAAGAAGACCTAAGGAGGAAAATAAAGTTATACTGACTCATCTGATCCTCAGAGTTGGCTTGTTCTTCGATCGGTCCTTCCAGCCTGTCTTCTCCTCCTCTGCAGTGGTGTAAGGTCCCTAAGTCATCACGTCTTATTCACTGTGTATAGACATAAGGATGCCAAGGAACATATCATTGCTGCAGTGGAGGAGGAGACAGGCTGGAGGAAGCGCAGGGACAATAGGCCAGACGAAGGATCAGGTGAGTATAACTTTTTGATTTTCCTCCCTAGACACAAACAAGCACTTAACCCTTGTAGTGCCTGGGTTGCCCAACTGCAAGGGTTAAGAAATGCTTTGCCTGGAGTTGTGCTTTAAGAACTACAGGTCCCTCCGCTGCAATGGCACTTGTACTCTCTCCATTGAAATATCCTGTTAAAGGATCTGTGATTGGATTATATGACTGTGTGAGTGGAGCCACAAACAGCTGCGTCAAATAAAAAAAATAATGGCAGGAGCCTAGGGGGAGAAGAATGACACGACTCATGTAAGTGGTGGGGAAAGGTGGCAATGTGACCATGTTTTTTGTTACACCACGAATACATGAAACATGGTCCAAAAAGTAAATTTAACCTTTAACCACTTAAGGAGTAGAGCTCACCTGGGGCTTGGCGTGAACCCAGCCCACCCAACACTGTGACCGACAACCCCAACCACCCACCCAATCACTTGCGGGTAGGCGCATTCCCCTCCCTGCTGCTAAATGAAATAAAGGGGCGGAGAATGACACTGCCGCCACTGATTGGGCCGGAAGAGGGGTGGCGCTCAAACTTTTGAGTGCCTTGGGCGAACTCTGAGGAAAGGGGTTCACACCAAGCCCCCACTCATTGCTTTTCAGGACCCGCATGTTGTCACACTGCCTTCATTGCCAGGCTATTTTTCAGTGCTGTGATAGTTTGACTGACAGTTTCTCGGTAATGCAACACTGGACCCAAACACATTTTATATCACATATTTGGGTATACTTAAAGGAGAATTATGAGGCGAGTGAAAATCACTCAGCCTCATAGTTTGAGCCGACGTGTGACTATGAAACTGTCACACGTCGGCTCAATAGATCGGGAAGTGAGCGAACACATACCGTCGCTCGTTCACTTCTCAATCCTGTCCCTGCTGAGAGCCGGGACTGTCACTCACCGCTCCCTGCAGGGATTCCCCACTCCAATCCTCCAGCACTGACTGGTGGAACGGAAGGGGGAGGGGGCGGTCAAAGCTGGCTCTGCCTCTAGATAGGCAGAGGCAGCTGTCAATCACTCAGCTGGGTGGATCTCGACAGTAATGTCGGGATCCGTCCTGGCTGCAGCGGTCTCGGTACAGCTCACGGTATACCGAGCTTTGGGTGACAGGAGGACACTAGTTTGGGTCTTCCCATGACACTTAGGAGAACTATGGGGAGGAACACTTACCCCATAGTTCTCTTTTAATAGCTATTGAGAGGGTCAAAACATGGAGCTTGGAAATGGTGCACCAGATGGGAGTGGAAGAGGGAGAAGCAGCACAAGGACCCCATCACTTTATGTGCTGATAAGGATTATGTTGATAGGAGGATAGAGCAGAGAGATGAATTCATCACTGTGCTACTTCTCCTTCATTACCCAGAAACAGGCTGGGGAACAGGTACATGACAGCCTGCACCCAGAGGAAGTGGGTTGACTGATGTCCTTCGTTCAACCTAAAACACTGAGGACATGTAGTGGCAAAAAAGTAGTGTAAGCCACAGTTCTGGGATGAAGGTGAATATTGCAGCAAAATCTGGTTTTGTAACGGGCTATTCATTTCATTTACTTCTTCTTTTAATCTTTTCATAATCATATGTGGCTTTATGTTAATGATTTGATTTCTGACCAGCTCAGATGAGCCTGTAGAGTACAATTGACAGAAAAATCCAGAGGAACATAGTTCTTTATAAGTTATTTTTTGGTTTATGAGGCTATTTGTGTGATTTGACATTGCAGGACAGGAACAACATGATACATTGGTTAAACTTGATGGGGGAAAGTTCAAGATGGGAACAGACGCTCCTGACAGTAAAGATGGAGAGGGTCTACCAAAGCAAGTAACGGTGAAGCCATTTGCCATTGACAAATATCCGGTCACCAACAAGAATTTCAGGTTGGGTTACCAATTTTTTGTTTTCAGGTTTGTAGATATAATTTAGGGCTTGTTTCCACCAGCCCACACATCTACTGCAATGTCCCGTGCCTGGAACGCAAGGAATCGCATATATAAAGTCTCCTTGCGTTCTGTAGGGGGCGTGGCAGTGCCATTTAAGTCAATGGCACCACAGACACGTCCCCCGCGCGCAGTATGATTGGCCGCACAGGAATGCATGGTAATAAAATGTTCCAGTGCGGTAGGATTGCGACAAGTAGTGGATACACAAGCAAAGTTATACTCACCCAATCCTTAGAGCTGGTTAGCTGCTAGACCTGTCTCTGGAGCCTCTCTCCCCCTCCACTCCAGTGGTCTAAGGACATTTTATTCAATGTGTATAGGACGTGAGGGCGCCAAGGGACATACTATCACTGCAGTAGCAGAGAAGACGTGCTTCAGTGACTTGAGAAGCAGCCAGCCGACTCCATGGTTTGGGTGAGTACAACTTTTTTAGACCTAGACATAATAGAGCAGTTAACCCTTGCAGTGCAGGGGTACCCCCTAGAGTTAAGAACATTTTTGCCTGGAGTTCTGCTTTAAATGGAGATGCCTGATCACGTAACACATTTTAAGGTGTTGCTCATGTTGTCAAAACTGTCATGTGAATTATGAATTATGGATCATGAATCAAATACTTTAGCTCACACAGGCTCATAAGGTAGTTCCACACTGAATTTAGTGATCCAAATGATATCTACACATTCATGTTACAGTCTGATAGCCACAGTGGTGACTGGCGTTTTTCAACAACTGAACAATGTAATTCACCATTAGGGTACAGAGAAAAGATTTGTTTTCTATGTGCCCTAGTCACACTACAATGTGGGTGTGATGTGAAGAAATACAGATATGCTGCATTTTTTATACAGTGCTGCTTCCATGCTGCTTTGTGGAGACCTGAACGGAGTATACGCTTTGTACACTCCAAATTAAGTTAAAAAAGTGAACAGTGTGATGTAGATAATACAGTCCCAAAGCGCATTCCAAACAGCGTACTGACTAAAATAGCAAGGGGGGGTGCTTGTAATGACAGCAATGGATGGCGCTGTGTGTAACCGAATCAATGGTACAAGGGTCACTAGCATTTAATGATGAAGAAATCAAGTCACATTTATATACATAGCATTACATGGGTCAAAGAAAGACAATGTTTCAGAGTCACACAGGGCCCCTTCCTCAGGGCGACACAGTGACCTCATTGATTTCTTTATCATGGAGGGCTGGGAACCATTCTTCCAGTGTGATCCGCTGTCTCAACACGTCACACTGCCCATCCGTTGGACCTGTCTCATCACACCAGCCAACACGCTAAAACTGAGCGGTTTTAACCATGTGGGCTAGTGTGAACGAGCCCTGGCTGTACAGAAAACAGTCACAGCAGATCTCTAGGCCATCACAGTGATGGATTGGAAAGTCTTTGGATGACTCTTATTGTGGAGATGGACCTTGTTAACCTTAGTCTAATATGCACTTTCCAGTGAAAGAACATATTAGATGAAAAACATTTATTTTAGGGTCTTTCAGTCTTTTCAGGTGTTCAGAATCAACTTTTCCCTGCATAACCAAATGGCAGTGTATAAAAAAACGAAGCATATGGTTTTAACCATCCTGGCTAATGTTTGAAGTGTTATTCTTCCTTCTTGTGCGCTGAGATGACAGTCATACTTTTTCTCTATATGTGTGACAGTGCAGCTTTTTATATCAACCTCAACACAGCGGGAAAATGGCAGCCAACACTTTTTCTCTGTTGTGGAGTCTAATCTATGAGCCAGCTGTATTATGGAGACCTTCTTGTTACAGGGTATCTAAAATAAAGCTATGACCCGTTTTACAGCAGACACCACAAGGTTGTTGTTATTACCTCGATTACTCAGAAAACCCTACACCCTTCGTCAAATGGTTTTGCTTTGTTACTAAGAGGTTAGTTTTCCCTGACTTTAGAGCTAAACTTCACCCATCTGCCATCCCCTAGTCCAATAAAAGTGCCCTTATTTCTATTGACTACTCTTCTTAATTCAGTATAACTAAACAACAAATTGTATGTAGCAGGCGTAGACAACCTTGGCACTCCAGCTGTTGTAAAACTACAAGGCATTGCAAAACTCTAACAGCCACAGATATGACTCCCAGAGACAGAGGCATGATAGGATTTGGAGTGCCAAGGTTGCCTATCACTGGTATATAGTGATGTGACAGTTACAGGCACATATCAAGTCAAAGTGTGAATATAGTTGGATTTATTCTTTAAAAATTCCATGTTATCATATTAGTATATAGTATTGGTAATGGGTTTCACTTTATTCTTTTTTTTCCAGAGAATTTGTACGGGCTACAAAATATAAGTCAGAAGCAGAGACATTTGGATGGAGTTTTGTCTTTGAAGATTTTGTGACAGATGAACTAAAGAAAAAAGTTACTCAGAAGTTACAGGTATTTATATATGGTGACACCTTACACATCTACATACATAAAAGGGTAACACTGAGTTTCTGATATACTAGCCATACATGGGCCAGGCTTTTGTGATGGTAAGTTGAGAATTTTAGAGATACTTACCCTAAGTGAGAAACATATTTTGGTCCCATGAAAATCTGTATATTTCAGACATCACTGTTTCTCACTATTAAAACTCCAGGAAATACATCCAGATATAAATGCTGAGATTAGTCGTTGTGATACTTTGCTGAAAGTCCATTCTAGATATTCCATTAAACCTTGAAAACTGAAGATGGAAGACTGTGAGTCAGTGCACTAATAACTTCTATGAACAGGAGTGGTCACTAAATACTAAGGATATCCAATAAACCTTTGGGGAGTAGGAAATCTAGAAGATGCTGCAGCAAACTACATAAACTAGCAAGGGTGGCTTTGTCAAGCTAGCAATTTGATATGAATATAGAGTGGTAGGTATGACAACCGCCTTCTGCCCTGGCTGTGTGAAATGGCCCCTTTCACACAGCCGTTCAGGTCAGATCTGCCTGTAATTTTTGATCGGATCCTCAATATAATTATATAGACAGGCACATGTACACAGAGGTAAGTCCTTTTACATTGCATTACCGCCTAGGCCATCTAGGTCTGGAAAACTGAAAAGGTTTGCTTTCTTTTTTGCTTTCTTGGACCTAAACATGAAAGATCATAGGTAAAAGAATGTAAAGAGAGGCACATTTGTATATACCCGCCTTCCATAGAAAACTAACACAGGTCTTGCCAAGTTTTGTTTCTATCCTCCATTACATGATGGAGGAAGAAACTGATCACAGATGTCACAAAAGTAACCTCCTCTCTGTTCTGCTCCAATTTTGGGGATCCCCTGCTGATCAGAAGGGATGCCACACGTGCAAAAGGGGCCTTTAGTTGATGGAACTCCTAGACGGAAGATCCATCACTCGATCAAGCTGGATAGGTTGAGCGTCATCTAAAGTCCGTAGGTAGCTGAGTTAATAGTTTAATCTTTAGACTGACAGAAACACACAACGCCATATTGCTAAATCAATTAGAGAGCAAATCATGCATACACATTTTAATTATCAGAGTAAAACAATTTCCAGGGAACTAGTCTGTTTTTTTTGGTTGTTTTCTCTAAAGAGGATTTTAACTTTTAGTTCAAAGAAGGGTAAAACCATATTGGTGAGGTGTAATAATGGAACTGCTATGAAGCCTTGGAATACTGCGCATTTGTTGGACCTTGTTCACACCTCCCAAAAGAAATCACATCTCATGTCTTGGAAACCCAGTGACTGACACATGTCTTTTCCTGCCCCAATAAGATGTCTATACATAAATAAGTCAAACCTGCCAATAAAAGGAATACTGGGGATTTGTTGGACCTTGTACGCATCTCATGTCTTGGAAACCCAGTGACTGACATGTCTTTTCCTGCCCCAGTAAGATGTCTATACATAAATAAGTCAAACCTGCCAATAAAAGCAATACTGGGGATTTGTTGGAGTGTGTGAGGTTTATGTGTTTTTGTTGTCTTGTTACTACAGTCAGGCATTATTCAGTACACAATTAAAACAAATTTTATGTTTTCAAATCACTGACCTTTATTTATTTTTTATCGTAGTCTGCACCATGGTGGCTTCCTATAGAAAGGGCATTTTGGCGTCAGGTAGGTGTTTCCTACACTTCCATTTTTTTTCTCAAGTGTTTTTTTCACATATAAATTCTTTGTAATACCATTTAAGTTGTTTAGAACGTTTGCTTGGTGCAACAAATGGAAGTTGAAGTAATTCGTTTCATCTTTGGATGGAAAGTATATGTTCTTGAAGGAAAAGAGTATGTTATTCATATTTTTCTTTTAAGTTCCCTTTTAGTCCCCCTTTTAACATAAAAAGTACTTGTTTTTAAAATGTCAAAAAGGCAGACTGCTGTGTTTTTTAACTATTAACACACATGTAGATAAAAACTGTATGCGATATACATCAATGTCTTTTTTTAATGATATTTATTACAGGTATTTATATAGTGATGTCAGTTTGTGCAGAACTTTACATACTATACACTCACATCAGTCCCTGCCCTCACAGAGCTTACAATCTAAGGTTCCTATCTCATATGCACACATACACTAGGGCCACTTTAGGCAAGAGCCATTTAATTTACCAGTGTGTCTTTCAAGTGTGGGAGGAAACCAGAGAACCTGGCACAAACTCACACAACCACAGGGAGAACATCTAAGCTTCATGTAGATAGTCTCCAGGTTAGGATTCAAACTGAGGACCCCAGTGCTGCCAGGCAGGTGTGCTTACCCAGCCTTAGTCAACCAGGGTGCTGCCTCAGAATGTTTGCATAGCATCAAGTCTTTCCATTGTAAAGGTGACTTCTAATGTGAAAGGACTCTGATGTGAGGAAAGAACCCTTTTTTTGTGTTTTTGCATGGGGTCCCCCTTAAAATACATACCATACCTTTATCGTGGATAAGGGTTTTTTTTTTTTACATTTTACAGTGGGATGCCTTGAGATTTTTCATACTTTTAAATGGTGCCACAACTGGAAACATTTTGAGAAACACCGTTCTACCCATTTCTATATCACTATACTATACGTTGTTTGGAACATGCACTGAAGCACGTTCATAAAAGGTGGTTGTGTTTTCCTAAAAAGATGCTCCGATTATTTGGCTGGTTGGTGTGTGCAGCACTAATTATGTCCATCTATAGTTACCCCATTCTATAGCTGATGCATGCATTCTTTTGCATGTTATAATCCATATGTATTTTCTCTTATCCTTTTTCAGCCAGCAGGGCCAGGGTCAGGGATCAAGGAGAAGTTGGATTACCCAGTGCTGCAGGTCAGCTGGAGTGATGCACAGGCCTTTTGTAAGTGGAAGGGACAAAGGCTGCCTACGGAGGAGGAGTGGGAATTCGCTGCACGAGGGGGTCTTAAAAGTATGTCAATGTTCTCATTTCTTTCTATGACATTTGTTTGTGAATAGATGAGCTTAGTGTCTCACATTCTTATATAAATATTGTTGCTGTTAAAAATTGTAACATATTGCACTGTGTTTTTCTGGCAGGCAACACCTACACGTGGGGCAATGTATTTCAGGCAAATCGAAGCAATCTTTGGCAGGTAATGTCTTGTCTTTAACAGAAACCTTGCTTATTCTTAATATAGGTCTCTTCTAGGAAATGCATGTTTCAGAAACTTTGTATCCAAACAG
Organism: Nanorana parkeri; assembly: GCF_000935625.1. Lineage (NCBI taxonomy): Eukaryota > Metazoa > Chordata > Amphibia > Anura > Dicroglossidae > Nanorana > Nanorana parkeri. Next base: position 113,800 of record NW_017307922.1, on the reverse strand, counting down.
GAGCAGACAGAATCTGGAGCAGTTGCTCATATTAACCAATGAGCTTCCCTCTTCAATTTGTTCAGTTAAAGTGACATTAAACCCTCAGATTTTTTAACATAAAACAATAGTGTAATGTGTGCCTTACTGTAATCCATGGTGGTTTCCCTACTCTTTGCTGCTCTTCCTTTTTAATCTGTATCTGTTCTCATGCTCTGCAGAACTTCTGTTTTGCAGCAGACTGCCTTGTCTCAGGAATGGATACACGGTGTCTGTGTATATGTTTGTATAGGCTTGTAACCTGAGCCAGCACTACAGGAAGAGGCCCTGAGCTGAAAAGGGAAGTTCTCCCCAAGCATGAGATGACATGAGGATTTAAAAGGAAGAGCAGCAAAGAGAAGGGAAACAACCATGGATTACAGTAAGGCACACATTACAGTATTGGTTTATGTTAAAAAATCTGAGGGTTTAATGTCACTTTAAGCTTTAAAAATGAAATTGAGAAGCTGATTGGTTACCATGGGCAACTGCTCCAGAATCTGTCTGCTCCATTTTTGATAAATTCCTGTCTGTGAACAACAGTGTTAATTTTGACAGCAAATTTTGATTTAGTTTTAGTCATATTCTAGTCATCTGACTTGTATTAGTCTAGTTTTAGCTGACTAAATATCATAAGATTTTAGTCAACTAAATCTCCAGTAGATTTAGTCAACTAAAATCTAGTTGGTTTAGTTAAAGAGTAATTTAAGAATTTCTCTTGAATTTCCAATCTCATTTTATTCTTCTGGAGTAAACATCTGTTAAGCTGTTCTTACTTATGGTATTAGGGTTTGAACATGCAGTACAGACACAGATTTAACTGTTGTGATTTATATAACTTGTCTTTATTTATCTTTAAATTAGCTTAAAGCAAGTCTTAAAAAGAAACTATAAAATTGAGTATTTTTAACAAAGGAGCAGTAATTGGATATGCATTCATTATAACAACTTGCATATGACATTCTTCATTCTTTCAAGCAGAAGTGCAAATCTAAAATATTAAAATAAAAAACTATGTTGGCTGTAATGCCATTGCACATATTACCTATTAGACGTCCATTCAGGATGAAGCCGAAGCTGGAAGTCTAAAGAGATTAGTTCTGATTGGATCTCTTCCCAAATCGTCTCTTACTAACATTTTTGTCTAGTTTTAGAAAGTCGACTACAATGTCAATATATTTTCGTTATAGTTTTATCCATCATAACTCAGTTTTAGTCACTGAAAAAGTGTTGTTGATGAAAACTATGACGAACATTATTAGCCAACAAAATTAACACTGGTGAATACACATGAACACAACCTTTATAGAGGAGTCAAGATGATCCTCTGCTTTTAGGCTACAAGGGAACAGGGCAGCAATATCTATCTGATCCATCAGATATTTGGATATCAGGCAAAGGAGGAGGGTAGCAAAGAAAGGCGAGGAATGGATATGTCCTGTTTTTCTTTCTTCTGCCATTTATTGAGTTGTTCAGGAGTAGGTGGCAGGAAGTGGAATGCAGTGGTATAAAGTGGCTGTGGGTTAGTGGTAGGGCAGTAAGTGAGTTTAGTTCCAGGTGGCACATGAACTATAAACTACACCATCCACACAGCTTAAGGTGGTAAGTAAATACAGCAAAATGTTTTTCAATCCAGCAGGTCTTTCCTGGTCAGCATGGAAACATGTGGCAGGACATTTCACATACTAAGCATTTCCCTGTACTTTCCTTGTCGCTGATTTACTCTAGTTGAAATTCCACCCTTTGCACTTTGTAAACGTAAAAGTCATATTGGAGCAATTGTTTCTCTGCCACATGGCAGAAATATTCGTTTTGACAGTCAGCATTTACCTGATTCAGGAAATTCACATGTAGTTTACAGGCTGGTTTTTGCCTCGAGCAAGAATTAATAACAAGCTCTTCCAGCTGTCAGAAGTGCTCATTATCACAAACAGAAATTTTCCAACAAGTTGAAAATCTTTGTGCAAGCTGGCATAGAGCCTTATCATTTCTATGGCAGAAGGGGAACAAAGTATTGACCGGGGAGTGCAGGGGAATGTTTTGATGCACATTGCTGTGAGAGGCTGGAAAATGACAATGCATAACAGAAGCAGGTGTATTCCTGTAGATGGAATGAAACATGGAGCGCCTAGTTGTCCCAGGAACCTCTACTGCAATCAGAGACTATTTTCTGAATTTGCGTACACTCCCAAAGTGTGCCAATAAAATTTCCCCTGCAACATTACACCACCACCAGCCTAAATTGGTAATACATGACAGGATGGATGCATACTTTCATACTGTTTACACCAAATTCTGGCCGGACCATCCAAATGTTGCAGCAGAAATCAAGACTCGCCAGCCCAGGCAACGTTTTTCCAATCTTCTATTGTCCAATTTTGATGAGCCCTTGTGAATTGTAGCCTTAGTTTCCTGTTCTTAGCAGACAGGAATGGGACCCAGTGTGGTCTGCTGCTGTAGTCCAGCTGCTTCAAGGTTCAACACGTTGTGCTTTTAGAGATTCTTTTTTGCATATCTCGGTTAAAACGAGTTACTGTTGCCTTTCTATCAGCTTGAACCATTTTGGCCATTCTCTGACCTTTGGCATCAGCAAGGTATTTTCACCTAGAGAACTGCCGCTTACTGGATGTTTTCTCTTTTTCAGACCATTCTCTGTAAACCCTAGAGATGGTTGTGCGTGAAAATCCCAGTAGATCAGTAGTCTCTAAAATACTCAGACCAGCCCATCTGGCACCAACAGCCATGTCACTTAA
>NW_017307922.1:84078-110979 GCF_000935625.1 Nanorana parkeri | reverse complement strand
GAATAATAACAGACGAGCCAAGGCTACACACATTGATTTATTTAATTATTTAACTATTTATAATTTTTTATAAATTAATATTTTATTCGTCTAAAATCACCTTGCACGATTTGAATACAGTGTATATAGTTTTATGTAGATTATTCAAGTACAAGTATAATCTCAATCATTTTTATATCTTCTGTTATTTAATGCTCTGAATGAAGGCAGTTTCCCTTTTAGGGCCCAAGTGCTTCATGATCCTCCCCGATTCTGATAAATTGCTAATCTATTACAGGGGAAGTTTCCCAGCCTGGACTCTGCTGAGGATGGTTATCATGGGGTATCTCCAGTAACAGCATTTCCTGCACAGAATGCTTATGGTAAGGGGTAAATCTTTTATATTTTCACTCTGGGACACTCATGCTATGCATTCTTTCTATGTTATGTATTTATTTTTCAGTACTGTAGATTTTGAAGTAATATACAAAAACATATTAGTTATTTCTTGTTCAAATATAAGTTTAATTTTTAAATGTGTTTATAGCAGAGTTATATTACTGGTGGACTGACGGCAATAATTTCCTGCATATAAAATGGTGTTCCGCTTTCACTTAGTTCCAGATTTAGCCACAAAGCAGTATGCATTTGCCCGATTATGCTGTAAATCTTTGCAAATATAATGAAATAAAATATTTTTTTGCTTTTTCTCATCTAAATTTTTATTTAGAATAATAATAGCAACAATTGTACAAAACTGTACACAACAATCTCGTATAAAGAAGCAGTACAGCGTTGTTCATGACAGTTTGACAGGACGATAACTGCATAAAAATAAGCTCCAAACATGACACAACAGGCTAGCGTATTTCGGATACATGCAGGCACATCTGGGAGACGAGCTGGTGAGGTTTCAGGTAGAACGGGCAGATGTAGTGGGAGTAATCCCCAGCGCAGAGTTGGTGATGGGGACATCATGTTTTTGAGTCCCAAGGAAACCTTATCTTCAGTGCCAGCAGTTTTGTGTCCTGAGACTTGCTATGATGAGGTACATCGGAGGGAGAGAGAAGGAAAAAGAGAAGTGAGATGGAAAGAAAGGAAAGGTCAAGAGGAGAAAATAGAAAAAGGGAAGAGGAAGGAGGGGAAAGAGTCAGGCGGTGTGAAGGGGAGGAAGCAATGTTCGTAGAGTCATTATTAATAATTCCATTATAAAAGGAGGTGTCAGTGGGTGTCGGAAGGTGTGTGTTTCTCTGTCCAGGGTGACCATATATTTTCAAAGTTATGCATGGTATGCTCAAGTTGTGCCGTTCTCTTCTCATGCGATATTATGCAATTGACGTGTTGCTTGACATTGGAGTCACTCAGCTTTCTAGCTAGTCATGATTTTGCAATCTCTCTCTTGGCAGATGTCAAGATGTGAAGGGATAGTTTAAAATGCGGCCCTGGAGAGGCCCACAGGTTTACAATTGAGAAGAAGTAAAATATTTTTTGCCTGTTATCTAAATCCTTTATATGCAAATGCGCCTTCAGGAAACCTGATATCCTGAATAGTTAGTTATCTATACACGTTTTCTGTCTAGGAAGATGGAGAAAAAGATGTAGGTGAATTCTAGCATCCCAGCACCTCTAGAAATCTACTCTCTTCTGTTGGTACTGTAGATCATATACCTCTATATGGACAATGCTACATAGGAGATGCAGTGAAGATTCACACGTGTAGGGAGCAAAGGGATTTTTTTTTTATGACTCGGACCTGCCTGCATCAACATGCAAAAGTGAATGGGAAAATGTAAAGACAGAATGGGAGTTCTTTATCATTCCATCAACAAAAGTATAAATTGAATCTCTTTGTTAGGTCCAACTTATTAGAGAGGGAAGCAAAACCTGTCTGCACAACCAGCCAGGAATCCCTCACTCATTGACGAGGAAGATTCTGCAGTGTTTGCTCTCTGTAAGAGGTCTACCTGTCACTGACAAAGTGCCTCTAGTGACAGGATTGTAAGTGTGATGGAGACCTAAAACTCAGACCTGTTTCATTGTCCACTCTTTTACCAACAACATTTAAAAAAAATGGCCATTGGGGATAGAGATAAAAGAAAGTTTAAGGCTGCAGAGACATTTGTTGCCACCAGGAAGCAATTGAAGCTATTATAAGATGAAATTGTGATTAGTCTGTATGATTTATTTTACCATGTCAGGCTTGTATGACATGTTGGGAAACACCTGGGAATGGACGTCTACAGAATACACACTACCTAGAGAGTCTACCACACAGCGTGGACAGAGGATGTTTGTCTTACGTGGAGCATCATGGATTGATACCCAAGATGGTTCAGCCAATCATAAAGCTCGTGTTACTACCAGGTAAGACTTTTTTTAATACGTCATATATTTGTGCAGCTTTCACCTAAATTGTTTGAAAATAAATAGAACATTAGTTATATTAGTGTTGCTATTTCCTATATTGCTATTTTCTTACATCCTGATAGCTAAAGAAATCTTGTTCAATGACTGGTTTGTGATGGGGGCCGAGCTAATAATGGTTTTTTGGAGGTCTTTTCTTTTTTTGGTTAGGCCAAACTGTTGCTTTATAACTGAGGCCTCAAAAGTCTGCCTTACTTAATAATGCAGATTATGGATGAGATCACACATGAACATTGAGAGGAACTATCCATTCATCACCGCTAGAATTGGATAGTAATTGATCATGTTGTTCATATATCTGTAATTATTACCTTTACTATTTTTCTGTTTATGTGGTATTTATCTGTATTAGGATGGGCAACACACCAGATTCTGCCTCGGATAACCTGAGTTTCCGCTGTGTCACAGATGTCACCACACCAACAAAACATGGAACAGAGGACCTTTAGGAAAATATTGCAGTTACTACTTTAATCACTCTGCTTGATGTCATGGGAATGAAGTCTCTTCCTAAGGAAGAAGAAATCAACGTTATTATTTTGGTCACCTATGGGTGAAATGAGAGAATGTTGAAATAATTCTCTTCCATATGCAAGAATATTCATTTACCAATATGATGATCCAAAGCCTCACTTCACATGGGTCCAATTGACTAGGCAATGTTTGGTTAGAAAATCCACCCTAAGTTTGGAGTTTTGACAGCACATGAGAGCTATTCATTGCCCACAAACATATTGGATGAGATGATACATTCACAAAAATTGCTGCTTGCCCAACAAAATTAAAGCATTTTACCTCTTTCATACTGAGATGATGATGGTGAGATTATCGTAAAATAAATGTTCAATTTTCAGCTAAAAAATGGCCATGAAAAATCCTTTAATGATATGGTCTTTGTGCTGGTAAACGTGACAGTAGTTGACTTTCATTCAATAAAGTAAAATGACTGCAGTCTCACTATGCAATTGTGTGGCGTGGCAGGTTTGGATGGGATTAGTATCTGTATGTGACAGTCACTTAATTGATTTTTTTAAAAATAAAGTTTGACAAATAAGATTATAATGTTCCTGTGTCTGGTTTATGATGCTAGTGCTTATTTTGGTATAATGAGGCTAAACTATACTTCATTCTCTTTATTCCCAATGTACAAATTGTAAGAATTAAGTTAATAATGAAAGGAGATATCTGTCTAGCTAGAAAATGTTACCAAATCAAAGGAGTGGACAAACAATTACTAAAGGAAGGCTCACTTTGTTTTATTTTAATGTATAGCTGTTTTACACACATGGGCACACACACTATTTTGCATATATAATGTAAGAAAATTTTAAGTGACATGTTTTCCTAACCACATTTATCAAATTCAACACAAATTTCTTCCAGCTTTGGTTCCCCAGATTCTCCTTTGCAGTACCATATACAACAGTGGTAGGATCCTACAAGACTTTGTGACTCTAACTCAAACAAGATTAGCAGTGCCAGGTATTCCAGCCATGATGCTCATATATTGTATCAGTAGTGACGTTTATAGAACCTGAAAATCTTTGTATTGCTACAACACTGTTTATCATATGTTCTGCAGTGATTATTAAGGCTCCATTCACACATGAACAGTTTTCCGCGCATATTCGGCTGTAAGAATACGCATGGAACCGCTCTAAACATAAAATACAATGCATTTTAATGTGCATTGTTCAGACTTGCGGGGACGGTACCAAACCGCATGTCCCGCAAAATAGTCCAAGCACGATTTCAAAAGCGGAATCCGTGCAGTTGTAAAGATTTTAGCGTGTTCGTGCCGTGCGGTCTTCCATACATAAGACCACGCTGGAAACGCAACCACTATATGTGAATGGAGGCTAAGGAATTGGGTACAAACACATACACAAATGTAAAAAAAGATCTGTTAATTGATTTTAAAAGAAAATGTGCTGATTACAAAATGTATGAGCAAACAAAATATAATACTGTATGGGAAAATAGCAATTGCTTCTACCATACACACCTATGCACTAAAACAGATCCTAACTACTGTGTAAGATCTAACAAAGCACTACATCAATCTACCCACTCAATAAAAGATGACTTTAACCAGTGACTTTGTGCTTCCAGACCAGACTCAATGCTTCCAATCTAGCTCTTGCGCAGAACATTGGAGAGTGTGCATTTACTCTTCTATTCCCAACCACTTCCTTTCTCTAATGTATCGCAATCTTCATCTGATTGGAGCATTTAATTCCTTTGTTCAAGTCACTTCAACCTGATAGTAAGAATGTATGTAAACAGAATGGCTGTTAGAATCTGTATTGTCATTTGAACAAAGGGAGGGAAGCTCACTCAGTAACACCCAGTAAGGTTTTGCTTCTGTGTGTGTTACTTTAGAAACAGAGAGTGATAGCAGGAAAAGACCGAGTGGTCCCTTGTGTCTGCCCCTTTTTTTTGGGTGGGGGGGGGGGGGGGGGGGGGAGATCTATGTTTGTCCTAAACATGTTTTACGTTTATGTTTGACTGACTCTCTACAGCTGCTGGAAGTCAATTACAATTGTCAACTACTCTTCTGGTAAAAAATACTTTCTAAGGTTAGTTTTAACCTTCGAACCTTCCTTCATGCTAGTTTGAGGCCATGTCCCTGTGTTCTTGATCTTAGCTTCATATAAAAAATACTGCCCTCCTGTATTTTATTTATACATTAAGCATGGATTAATATTACGTTTATTGTTGTAAAGTCTTGGGGGACTGGGGAGTTTTATATCTAAAGTGCACTTGTTTTTTAACGTGTAGACTAAAGGCCATTTTCAACAAAACTTTGTTTTTCTTAGTTTTGGACTTAGTGAAAAAGATTGAAACCACTTCAGTTCACTTAAAGCATCACTGTAAAGATTACTGCTTACTTCCTGTCCCAGTGAACAAAGCATGTGAGGGGAAATTTCTCCACATAGGACATAGCAGTCAAAAAACCTGACAGAGGTTCTAAGGCCTCTTTTACACAGGCTTTCCAATCAGGTCCATCTGTCAGTTTTTCAGGCGGACCTGATCAGAAGCCCCGATGTTAGTCTATGGGCAGCCGGATCTAAACAGATGGGGCATCTGTTTACATCTGGTTACTCCCGGCTCCAGCCAGGTCCAGTGAAAACAAACAGATCCGTGATCTATTTAACCGGACTTAACCGCGCCAGATCAGTGGCAACCAGATGTAAATGGACGCCCCTCCTAATTGGACCGTGTGAAACTGTTTTAAAAATGTTTGTATTGCAGTCTGTGTCCATGATTGATTTCATATTACCTGTCCTGGAGACCACACAGAAAACGTAAGAAAACAAAGCAATAAAAACCCAACATAGATTCCAACTCTTCCCCACTCTATTCAAAGCAAGAAACAATTGGGCTGGCGTTCAGAGTTCCAAATGATGCAATGATACTTTTATTCTTGTTTATATACACTCATATATCATAAAGTAGACTGTTTTAATGCTTTGGGTACTTTAAATGTATTATATTTATAAATTTGGTTACATGTTTCATAAATATATTTACATACACACACACATATTCCATAAGTACACAGATTGTTGTCATTTTCTGTTTACGTGACAAAAGGCAGACTGTTATACTGAACTGGTCTCTGCCGCCAGTGACAAGAGAATGGCTTTTGCTGTATTTTCAAAGAGTGCGGCTCGGTTCTGCTGCTCTCCTTTCTTCACCCAGTGGCCGTAGATCCTGAACGCACAAGCATCGATCATCTTCCGAATGGGTCTAATTGCATATGGGTCCCTTGCTACGATTTCCTTAGTAACAGGTTTCACTCTACGATAGTGGTGGTAAATCCGCACAGAGGCCAAAACTGTTAGGCAGACCACCTACAAAGATGAAGTATTTTATTTGTATGAATCATTGTGTATTGCTTGTATGCATTTAAATCTTTTATATCATTTAAAAAGGTTCATTAGTATCTTAATATAGCAAGGGGAAACATAAAACAATGCATAGAAAGTATTTTAAGGTATGTATAGGCTGGAAAACCACTGTTGAGAAAATTTTGCACACACTAGTTTCTCCTATATTTGTAAAGGTCTCAGATTTTAACAAATCATAATATATTTGAGATGTAGCTGGGTGGTGGCATATGTTTCTATGCTCAGATATATGCAAAAAGTTATTGTTTTTTTTTTAAACCCGCTTTGAACAGTGGTTTAAACTTACCTATGTTCCCCGCGCGCTCCCGTCCGAAAATGTGAAACTGCACGGACGGCCACAAAGCATCTTGGGGCGGGCGCATGCGCAGTTCACATTTTCGGCCGGGACGCGAGGAAAGACACAAGGTAAGTCTATGGACGCGTGCAACCGCATGCAGACACCATGGGAGAGTACGTGCCAGCAAGCTCAGAGGAGTCAGCGCTGGATCGGAGATTCAGCTCCAGGTTCTTTGTCTTCTGCCTGATTTGTGGGCACAGCTTCCAGAGTTAAGTTTCTTTTCAAAGTGGATTGGAGTTCCAAAAAGTAAAGATTGTCACTGTTCTAGGGAATAGCTAAAATACTTGAATGCATTTTTAAGATTTACCTCCTGAGTTTAGTGTCAGTTTAACTTTAGTCCTTCAGTATCCAACTAATTTTAATACCAACTTTACTCTGGGGTAAACTTTTTTTGAAATTTGGACTTTATTCAAGTGTAAGCAGAGTGTAAGTAAAATGCATGAAAACATCTGACTTTTGACAATAGTCAATTATTATAAACTTCTGTCTACTTTACAATCTTGTGATTTAGAGTCATATAAAACAGATCATATTAAATGCCAAAGAATGAGTATATTTTACCTTAAATTTTCTGTACGGACTAAAATGGCGAACCTCTTCAACTGCATACTGCTGGAAGAAAGGATGGGCTAGAGCTTCATCTACTGTGAGACGTTTTTCTGGATTCACAACTAATAGTCGGGCAATCTAAAAAGAAAAATATATTTGTGTATATGAAATAATTACAAATTAAGACTACGCTGACATTTAAAAGTTATCGTTTCAGGTTTATGAAGAGAGTAAGCACTTTCTATACCAGGTCTTTAACTGTGTCTGACCGATCATCCCATTCTGGTGATCCAAACTGGTAGTCCCCATTCATAATCATTCGTAGCATTAGCATTTGTTTTCTGTGCCAAAATGGTGGAGAGCCAGCAAGTAGTGTGTACATTATAACGCCACTACTCCACCTGCAAGGCAAGAAAGGAGGGTGCCATTATCCTACTCCTACACATAGTTCACAGAAGAAGATTTCCCCTCATTGCAACCTAAACATCAACTTACATGTCCACCTGTTTATCATATCCTGGGTGGTACTCATCCATAGAGCACTGAAGGATTTCTGGTGCCAAATATCCAGGCGTGCCACAAATTTCTGAAATAAAAGAATGTCAGCAACCAAGAGTATTTCGGTTAATGGGGTTTATAACTGTTTGAATTATTGTACAGTTTATAATGGACTGGCAAAAATGGATTGTTGGTTTCTTGAATGGAAGTTACATTGGATGTGCATGGTGGATACCTTAAGGTACTACAACACAACTCAAGACTTTGAAAGGAGTGAACAATTTACTGCTCAAATGATTCCTATTTACCTCATACGAACATCCATGCATTTTAGATTTCATCATTGCCTATGAAGCCACGCTTCTCAACATTGGTTATCCCTATCTACATTTCACAAAGAAACTGAAAACAGGTAGGTTTCTGTAGAGCAACTACTATTGCACTGACATTCAAGCATGTATGATTTTGCAACCTTTATAAGGCAAATTCTCATTAGCAATTTTAACAAATGCAGAAGTTATGTGATGAGTGGGCTAAAGTAACCGTAAGGTTTGTTGCATATTGGATAGTATATCTGTAATGTGTAGAACAGAAGTAACAACAGTGTAACAAAAGGAAATGTGATGCACCAGGTTCAAGGCATTTTCCTGATGCAGGACATAAGAATCAACAAAATAAATAGATATATAAAAAAAAAAGAAATCCATTCTCCTTTCTAGAGTGGAGGTGATCAAATATTATTGAAGAAGTTATTATTATTGAATATGTATAGGAAGGAGTGGACCTACTGCATCCTGATAAAGTGTCAATAGTAAAGGGTACCTGTTTTGCAGACAAACAGACGTTTCAGACACATGGATCTCCAGCAGGGGAGCAGCGTGTTTACATCTTCTCTTTCTGGAGCAGCTGCTCCTAGCCTAGAGGGAACTAATGGGAAGACAAGAGATGCCCTCCTCTTTATCCCAATACCAAGTTTGTCTTCCCTTTAGCTCACTTTAGAGGTGGCCAGGAGCAGCCGCTAAAGAAGAGAAGATGCAATCACACTGCTACCAGACTGGAGGTCTGTGTATCTTAAACTCTTGGTTATCAGCAGGTACCCCTTGCAACTAAGCAGGATGCAGGTATGAGTAACATTAAATTATAAGTCCAAAAAGTACACTTATCCTTTACATGTTACTCAATGTCCTTTTTCTATGCCCTATCCTGGGGCTAAGCCCTCCCATTGAAGTGAAAAATGCCAGGACTTCTACTGCCCACTTAAAGCCCATGTGAAATTTGCAACTAACAAGCACAGTTTTAGATAATGTATACTTCAAAGCTCATCCTATCCTGGGCTGGGCCACCATCTGTTGGGCACCTGTGAACTTTGTAGAGTGGCAGTGCGATGCCAGGTACTGAATTGCTCTCTGTTGTTCAGCATCCAGTACTGAAATAAGGACATTACAGTCAGGAGGAGTGATCTCCACCTCACAGTACAAGTATACTTTGTAGAGCTGCAGCAGGGTGCCTGGGGCTGCAACCTGCAACACAGTGTGCATTTCGAGCACCCGGGACTGAAATAGACAGTACTGTCAGGAGTCTCCTCCCCACAGAAAATGTATTGTCTTGGCCTTCTTGGGGAGGTAGAGAGAATGGCACTGGAGTATGTGACCCGGTAGAGGGGGTTACAGTTCTCTGCCTTTTAAGTGTCCACCATTGGGGGGGGGTTACATTTCACTGTCACTGTATGGACCACAAATGCTGGGGGGGTTACATTTCACTGACCTAACCAAAAATGTGGGGTTACGAAAGACTGCCAATGACCAATAATCGGGGGGTGGGGGTAAATAGCACTACTACTGAAGCCCAGTGCAGGAGGGGGTGTTAACAGCACTGCTAGTAGCACCAAAACGGGGGATTATTATTATTACAGTCACTGACACCAATGCTGCAGGGTTATTATTGTAGTCACTGACACCAATGATGGGGGTTATTATTTCAGGCACCGACACCAATGCTTGGAGTTATCATTGTGGTCACTAAAACCAATTATGGGGATTATTATTTCGGTGTTATAGCACTCAGAGTCCCTGCCAGGTTTTATAGACCTTAATTTAGGAATTCCAGCCAGGACTTCCAGAAGACCAGCCAGTACCTCTAATGGTATTCACAGGAGCCCTGCCATTACTTGTGATGACCCTCATACAATCTAGGCCAGTAAGACCAATGATATTCATAGAATCCGGATCAAAACATCCAGAGTGCCCTGAAGGGAGCTGGGTTTGTCATTTCTAATTCAGAGAGGTATTTAAGCACCAACTCTGCAAGGGGCTGGTGCTGTGTCTCCCAGCCAGCGTCCTGTGCGTACAAGAGCTATAACACTGTTGTTTCCTGTTGCTGACCCGGATCATCTGACTCCTCTTCGCTGGCCGCCTGCCCTGATCTGCCTAAACCTGATTATGCTCCTGTCTCCTGCCCTACTGATTGAGTACTGACTGCTGACTTGGACTGTCTGACCACTCTCTGTTAACCACCTGCCTCCACCCTGCCTGGGTCTGACTACACTCTTGTAGCCTGACTTTGTCTCCTACCTGCTGACCCGGACCCTCCGACCATTCTCTGGTTCTCTTGTCGAATCATTTCCTGACCACGCACCAGATTACTGTCTCCTCATTGGAGCCCTCCTGTCCTGCTCATCCATTAGTGGGGCAATCCTGGGGGGCGCAACCCGGCACCAACAAGCAGCAAAGCCCATCTTCACCATCAGGAGCTCTGGTGAGAACCTGGTCTACAGCTGAAGTATCCATTCAGTGCCATGACATAACTCTGAGCAGAGAATTATGTTCCCATTCATGCTCCTTGCATTCTACTCTCCTGCATGATGCCATTTTACGTCAAGAGAGCAAAGGATGCAGTCTGACCACACTAGCACTGATCTCTTTCTGTACTGAGCGTGGTCAGTGTCACAAAAGAAGCTTTTCAATCAGTATGGGGCTGGTAGGTATTTGTAGTGCTTTTATTAGTACAAGTATACATCATGCTTACTATTATGGGCAGAGCAGTACAGTCCCTAAACCTAACTACCTGCATTTCTGTTATATAAAAAATTATGGTATTTCATCTTGGGCAAACAAACATCTGCTTGGGCATAGGATCCAAGGGTCCCCTGAGGGATACAGGGATTGATTTGAAGACTAAAGCTGGCCATGTACCTATAGATTTTCTGCACATTTCCTATGGTCAGAGGGAAAAAATGCAATAGATTCCTCCATCTATGCTAAACTGTGTGGATGGAGGGATCTCCCACTGGGCCAAGATACTGTATATTGCTAGTCGGCCCCGCTGTCTCTCAAAATACATAAACAAAGCCTGCATCCAATCAGATTGTTCAGGTCTTTTGACAGCCGGCGGGGGCCCACTAGCAAGATACTGAAGCTTGGCCCAGTGGGAGATTCCTCTATTCACACAGTTTAGCGTAGATGGAGGAACCTGTTGCACTTTTTCCATCTGACCACAGAAAATGTATAGGTGTGTATGGCCAGCTTTACACAGGTACTCTCTTTAGCACTGTTATTACTTTAGAAACATTTTAGGTCACTTTAAGGGATTATACCTATGGACAGTGATGTGGCTCCCCCATGTCTTAAATCATAAATTAAAAAAGCAAAAAGGATTAAAATATGTATGCATATGATGGCTTTTGTGGTTAAATTATTAAAAGGGCAGCAAAGAGATCTATTTCTGCCTGAAAAAAGAATTGCTGTACCTAACAAAATTAAATATATAGAACGATTCTGCTGACAGTTTCTCTGACGTACTTACCCAGCAATAGATCCAACTACATTAACAGCTTGGAAGGTGTATTTTCAGTGCTAGCAGATACAGGCCCCAAATAAGTCTGTTTGTTAGCTGTTTTAATAGGTACGTACTGTACATTTTGCTGAGCTCCATGGCACTGATTTCCATTATTACATCTGCATGCTGCTTACAACAGTGCAATAAATAAATAATAGGCAACTTATTTGTAATTGGATTACACATTATTAAGCGATATGAGATTGGCGGCAGACTTCACTACGGAAGCGGAGGATGACTTGCTTCAATCCTTGGCAAGGGTTCCGCCCTAGGGAGTTGGTGGCTTGTTACTAGACTGGGGAAGCCGGCTGGAGGAGGGGCTTTTATGGAGAGGGTTAGGTCATGTTTAACCCTTTTGGTTCCTGTCATCTAGGGGTAATTGGAGCTAACACCCAATGGTCAGCGCTGCCATGGAGTATAACCAGGAAAAGAAAATTACGGTAAGTATGATTAAATTTTCAGTTTTTATATCATCTTTTACATGCTGCATAAGAAAAAAATATTTCTGACCTTGAAAATGGTTTGATAAGCTTTGATGTAATGTCCTTGAATCTGAATCTCAACTAATAATAATAAAAAAGGCTTTAGAACAATTCCAGCTGAGTCATGGACCTCTGGAAAACCTTTCATAGTCCATCATTTGGCAAGCAAGAGCTATTCAACATCATCCTTTTTGTCATTGTAGTTTGAATGACTCAGCAGAGGATAATTATTAGATGGTTTGTGATGGAACATAGATTACCTTTCAGTTGCTGTCCTTCAGGTATTTGACAAGAGAAGCCAAAGTCTGTCAGCTTGATGTTCATGTTGTCATCTAGGAGGATGTTCTCGGGTTTGAGGTCTCTGTGAACAATGTTCTGGGAATGCAGGTATGAGACAACTTCCAATAAGGCCCTCATTATTTTTCTGCCAAAAATTACAATAGATAATATTAATGTAAGAGTTTTCCCAGTTCTATTATCTGCTTCCATTATTTTTTTTTCTAAAGAGAACCAGTCAGATAAAGGCATTTGTAATAACCTGAACCTCCTCTGGATTTATAAAATAGTTTGGTCTTACCTTTCAACTGTGTGCTCTGTTATTTACTTGTATTCTTACCCTCCCCATGGAAATGTCATAGCCTAATGGCAGTCTGTATTTCCTAACAGAGGCCATCTAATCTTCTTCTCAGGTCAGCACATACAATGTCAAAGAACTAAAGGTGCTATAAAGTGCTATTGGGATTACAAGAATGAATGGTTTTATTGCTTGACAGTTTTACACTCCATTATCTACTTAGGGAGAGTGTTTGTGTTCAGCACCAGATAAGACAGGAGATAAGCCAACCTCTGTGTAGGGATTGTACCTTAGTTTGTATTCTCTCCCTTTTAAAGCAGTAGAGTCAGTATAGTGTTAGGCCTGGTTCACACCTGTACGTTTTGTAGCGCGTTCAACGCTCTAAAAAACGCTCAAACATGAAAATCCCATTGTTTTCTATGGGTATGGTTCACACCTTGCCGTATTTCAGCCCGTCTGAACGCGCTACAAAACGGGCTACGCCTGAAAAGGTACATGAGCTTCTTTGCAGCGTTTTTGTCGAGCGTTTCCATTGGGATACAGCCAAGTAGCCCTCAGAAACGCGCGTCTGTCGCGCATTTTTTACAGCGAATCGCGGTAAAAATGCGCGTCACGAAACGTGCGACAAACGCGCATATTCGATACGCCCAGGTGTGAACAGAGCCTAATAGTAGGACATGCAGCTATTGCTGAAAACTAAGGTATGCATAATACAACAGTTTAAGTCGAGTAGAGAGAGAACAGAGTAGAGATTCAGATTATTTCACATACCCATACTAGACTGGTTCTGTTTAATCCTATTACTATATTTAATTACAATTTAATTACAAACATTCAATTAATTTACATTTTATATTTCTTACTCATTGCTCAACTGGATGAAATACTGTTTGAACTGCATACACTAATATTTTCTTCAGAATTGTTTGCCCCTAACTAAAAAGTTTATTGTATGCACTTGATATATCTGGATTCAACCTAGCAAACAATGAGAGCCCCACTGCCATTTTTCCTAATGGGGAGGTGTAAAATAAAAGACAGAATATGACTGGGTGTTATAGCTAAAACACTTGTTTAAGCCCATTGTAATTCCGTATGAAACCCAATTCTTAAGGTAGCTTCTCTTTAGCTATTGTAATAGCTTCCCAATTACATTTATGCAGGAGTCAATAGCTCTCCTCCTATGATAGACTCTGTATTCAACAAGGGTTAATAAATGACAATCTCACGATTAGTTTGCTCATTTTTATTGAAGTTATAGTCTATCACCAAAGTGAGTTTGGAGTGGTGGCTACTTTACAACACGCACAGGGAACATGGGGAACAAAACTGGCCACCCTCCAGAAGAAAGGACAGGGTCAGCATTAATTCAGAGATGATTTGAGGATCTACAGATGAGTAATACACAAAAAAATTACATTTGTGTTAATAGTTTGGTTACTTGAATGTATTTTTAAGGTTTAACTCCTGAGTTTAGTGTCACTTTAAACATTTATTACAAATTATTTTTTTTTGTAAATTGATACACTGATTATTGTAAACATGGACAGTTACCTTGTTTCCTTCTCACTCAATGTAACTTGTTCTGTGAGGTAGTCAAATAGTTCACCTCTCTTCATTCTGAAACAATGATAACATATTTCTATTTATCTCTTTCAGAAGAACATATTCCAAGTGAAGCAGAACAAAGTGTAGGCAACGTCAAGTGACCGCTATGAAATTTCTGTTTATTTGAGTTATGTGTGGGCTTAGAGTGAACCGAGTTCATATGAGTTTGCTCAAGCCTGTGATAAACTGTCAGTGACACCCACCTCCCGGCCCAGGGCATTCCTTGCCCCTTTGTTATCTGTAGCTGCGGGTTGGGGAAGGCCGCAACTGTTTGAGCCAGGATGGGGATGTGCCACTGACAGTTTTGCACAGGCTTGGGCAAACTCGGTTTGTACCAAGCTCATGCACATCACTACTGTTTAGAAGACATAGCATGGGGAATTAAAACTATATACAGGTGAAACTTGATTAGAATATCGTGCAAAAGTTCATTTATTTCACTAATACAACTTAAAAGGTGAAACTAATATATGAGATAGACTCATTACATGCAAAGCAAGATAGTTCAAGCTGTGATTTGTCATAATTGTGATGATTATGGCTTACAGCTCATGAAAACCCAGATCCACAATCTCAGAAAATGAGAATATTGTGAAAAGGTGCAATATTCTAGGCTCAAAGTGTCCCACTCTAATCAGAGTTTCACCTGTAATCACCATTTAGCCAGCAGTTTTTCCTTGCACACCTTGTGTATGAATAGAATGTGTTACAGACAAGAAGTTATATTTTGCTATAAAATCAACAAAAAGAAAGAAATGAGGGCACAACATTTTGTGTAGCTAGTTCATCTACCCTTGTGATTTATTATCACAGACCGGTGTTATTTAATAGAGACCTATCTAAAATGTCAGGATCTAAATGTGCTTGAACCTGTTAGACGAAGGTCTCCGTTGCATCCAAGCTGTCTGGCTGAACAGAAAGTAAAAATAAACCTCCAGTGATATTTTAACTGGGCACAGTAAAGGGTACAAGGACATATGAGCTGTAAAGCCAGTCATTCAGAGATCTTTGAGGGCAACTTTTACATAAGCAAGGGGGCAGGTACTCTACCCAACAATGCTTAGAATGCCTTTCAGAGAATCATACACAACAATTTGGCAATAGATACATATTGTAAGCTCATTAGAATGACATTCATAAACCCTTCAATTATCTGCTGATGTGTAAAGTCCTTAAGATTCACTGTGTTCCTCAAGGAAGTCATGCTGGATGAGTGTCTGGACCCATGAAAATGCTCTAAACATGTCAGATGTAACAGGAAGAGCAGCCAATGTAATAAACACATATCCAAGGGAACAAACATGCCAGTTTTTATTTTCATTTATAATATACTTGTACACATTGCAATAGACCACGTCTTCAAACACCCATGCATCCCCTGGCCCCCGATCTTTGATCTATTGATTTGGTGAAGGTGTTCAGGACAGCATTTGTGTAGTTTTAGTTTATAGCAAATATTAGAGCAGACATTTTTTTTTATTTTGCTTTGGATAGCATGGGGAAAGATTAGATTCTCTGGCATATATGTATCGCTGTCTGTATTGCCACTGGAGAGTATTTCTCACTATCTGTCCTAGTGACAGTGATAACTTATGGAGGAAATCTGTTCAATGTAGACATATACAGCAATAAAAGTGCAATGTGTCTCCTGGGTACACAGCATCGTATGTCTACTGTCTGTTTGATACATATATTATTACCATGCATTTATTGTATGTTTGTTGGGCAGTCATTTGTGTAAAGTGGAATATCTTTGTGGCACAAATGTTGGCGACTTCTTTTTTCCCCCCTTATGTTACATTTGAAGCTTGAATATAAATGCTAAAAAAGTGTAATTTGTGTAACAGAGTACGGAAGTGTTAGAACCTTACAGCATATATGCTGCTACCACTATGGAAACCAGCCGACATCTACCTTGTATGTATGTTGTATGTTACAGAACTGCAACCTTGCCTGACTGGGAACACATGATTTAAACAAACAGGTCTTTTTTTTTCAGCATCCAGCAATAATCACCAGTGTATGCTATTTGTCATTAACCACTTCAGTACCAGCATGTTACACCCCTTTCATTACCAGGACATTTCAGTTTTCAGCTCTGTGCAAGTTTGAATGAGAATTCCTCCATCTTGCAACACTAACAAAATTATTTTTACATAACTTTTGGGGGACAAATAGAGCTTTCTTTTAGTTGTATTTATTAACAGATTTTTTTTAAAAATCAGAGCAACATCATGCTTCAGCCTTCCCCTTTTATCTCACCTTGATAAGCATTTATTAGGCAATTAACAATCCAGGTAAGGCACAAAACCTGAGCTGGATTATTCAGACCCAAAGTCAGCCCGAAAACCTGGTCTGGGTTCTGCTAATCCTGTACATAGGATAGAAAGCGAGGGGAAATATATCGCCCCTTGATTACTTTACCTTTACTTATGTCACACTATATAAAGTAACAAATACCAAAAAAAGTAACCTGTTGCTCTTACTTGCGTTTATAAATCATAGCAAATGTCAGGCAAGAAAGAAAACCCCTGAAATTACCCGGTTTTGGAAAGAAGACACTCCAAGGTGATCTGAAGAGGGGATGAAGGGGTTAATGTACTAGATCACATACAGTGGGAGGATGGAAATGAATGGGCTAATGTATAGATATGTAGGGTAAGGTGGAGGGTTAATATACAAGTCATAGCAGAGATAGAATGGATCTAACATAGGCAGGAGAGGGGGGATTAAAGGGTTAAAATAATTTAAAAATGAATGTATTTTTGCTGCTGCAGCTTGTTTTTGTTAGGAAGTAATTAAGGGATGACTCATCCATTCATTACTCCCCTTACTCTCCCCTGCCACTGATGTAAGAAGGGGAGGGTTTCTGTGATTGCTGTGATAGCCAATCACAGCGATCACAGGATGTAGAGCAGGTTCGATCAGCTATGTGTCTAAAGCCGCAGCTCTCCACTGTCTAATGACAGCAGGAGCAGCGGCCGCAGCAGCCACAGCCGCACATAAACAGGAGTTCACAGAAGGATGTCCTCCAGGAACAATGGGGCTGCAGACTGGCCATACATATACAGGGGCCGGTCTGCAAGTGGTTAATAGCCCCTTTGATTATTGGTCACTGTGAAGACCTTCGTTTTGTTTGAATCAGTCTTTTACTGATGTTTGCATTCCTGTTGGGTAGTTGTTGAATTCCAAGGATAGTGAAACCAACAGAGGAAGTAGGATGTAATCTGCCTAGTATTCCTGACAAAGGTTTTAACCCTGCCAACTCTATCCAGAGCCAAAATCCAAAAGAAGAACCTTTTGTCTGGAGTTACACTTTATTATAGATCAGAAACTGGTATAGCTGTTGTAGAATTATGTTTTTAATTCACATAACTAGTAGAATCGTTTGCTTCTGTTGTGTTTGCAGCACTAAAGTGTAAATTGGGTCAGCAGATACCAATTCCCTGCTGCCATTTTTAGGCTACATACATAGATAAATGTTTTGAGTTGGTCATTCAATACATCATTTAGGCTGCCACATTAGCCTCACACAAAAAAACAAAACCGATATACTTGGAATGAAAGCCTGTGCTTATCAATACACAATACAAAGAACACACAAAACATATTGTACTTACAGGTCAAATACCAGAAAGAAGAATGTGTTGGATTCAAAGCTGTCTTTCAGCTGGACTGAGACAAATAAAAACAGATTCGTTATCATGTACATGTGTTATTTAACTCTACTGTTTAATATTTGTACAGTTCTGTGAAAAGCTGCTCTAAGGCTGGGCTATGTTCCAGAGAATTTTAATCAACATTTGGTTGGGATCCTAATATCACATGCAGAAATTCAAAGATTACATGACAAAGCTCTGTTGAGTAAAAAGATTATCTCTTACTAAAAGTCAGGGTGTGCTTGTCCATCATATTTTTTTGGCTACCAGACAAACTATTACCAGAGCATTCAGGCAACCTACATTGAATTTCGGGGAGGTCAAACAAAGTATTATGGGTACCATGATTAATGAGAAGCTCGCAGCTATTCTAAAGGATACTGTCAGAGCACAATGAAAACCAGACAAGCAAAAGGTGCTAGTTAAAATATTTATTATGAACAGTGTCCACGGGAGCAAGCAGAATCATAAACCGGAACAAGCCAGAGTCAGGAGGCCACGTGGGTAGTCGTCCAAGCCAGGAACACAGATCAGCATCATCAGGAAGAAGCCAGGAAATCAGCGTTGTCAGGAACAAGCCAGGATCGGGTCATACACGGAATCAGGATACTCAGAGCAGCAGGAAAGCACTAGCAGGAAGACCACGCAAAGGCAAGGTCAGACTGGGCTGAGTGGTTTATATATAGTGAGTGGAGTGACATCATCACTCAGAGACAGGAAACTCCCATCTGACTCTCTCAGATGATGCTCTCCTATCTGACCATAAGAGGGAGCCTGGGAGTAGTGAGCAACATTCCAGAGTCTGCTCAGGCAAGGAAGGAAACAGGTGAGTAAAATGGCAGCCAAGCCAGAATGCTGCAAACCAGTAAACTCAGGGTGGAACCCTGACAGATACCCATAAATATATTTAAAAATCTGGTCTCTGTGGGTGGAGTATCTCCACAATGGGGGATTTGATTTCATTATCTTGGGGCCCAGAGGATTTCCCCCTCCACTCCCATTCACCCCTTCCTCTTTCCCCTCTTTTCTTTCATCTTATTCTTCTCAACTCCCCCTTTTTTTGTTTTTGTTTTGAGAGTGGACACTTGTGCCCTAGTTTGCTGGCTTCCAAAATGGCTTCCTATATATATATAGAAACTGTGCAAACGTTTTAGGCAGGTGTGAAAAATGCTGTAAAGTTTATTTTTATCAATTTTAAAAAAGGAAAGTAAATGAACAGAAGAGAAATCCAAATCAATTCAATATTTGGTGTGACCACCCTTTGCCTTCAAAACAGCATCAATTCTTCTAGGTACACTTGCACACAGTTTTTGAAGGAACTTGTTAGGTAGGTTGTTCCAAACATCTTGGAGCACTGAGCACAGATCTTCTGTGGATGTAGTCTGCCTCAAATCCTTCTGTCTCTTCATGTAATCCCAGACAGTTTCCATGATGTTGAGATCAGGGCTCTGTGGGGCCAAACTATCACTTCCAGCACTCCTTGTTCTTCTTTACACCGCAGATAGATCCTAATGACATTGACTGTATGTTTGGGGTCATTGTCCTGCTGCAGAATAAATTTGGGGCCCTGATGGTATGGCATGATGGATAAATATATGTTTGTAGTACTCAGCATTGAGGACACCATTGATCCTGAGCAAATCTCCAACTCCATTTGCAGAAATGCATCCCCAGAATTGCAAGGAACCTCCCCTCTGCTTCACTGTTGCTACAAATACTCATTGTAACTGGCTCCTGCTACAGCCAACTGTTTCAAATTTTGACTCGTCAGTCTAGAGCCCCTGCTGCCATTTTTCTGTTACCCAGTTCCTATGTTTTTGTGCATAGTTGAGTCACTTATCCTTGTTTCCACATCGGAGGTATGGCTTTTTGGGCGCAATTCTTACATGAAGACCACTTCTGGGCAGACTTCTCCAGACAGTAGATGGGTATACCTGGGCCGCACTGGTTTCCTCCAGTTCCATGCTGATGGCACTGCTGGACATCTTCCAATGTCGAAAGGGAAGTAAGCATGATGTGTCTTTCATCTGCTGCATTGTTTCCTTGGCCGACCATTGTGTCTATGGTCCTCAAGGTTGCCTGTTTCTTTGTGCTTTTTCAAAACAGCTTGAACAGCACATCTTGAAACCCGAGTCTGCTTTGAGATCTTTGCCTGGGAGAGACCTTGCTGATACAGTACAACTACCTTGCCATGGTATATGGCCTGTAAAACTGTCTTCCACAACCTCACCTTAGTAGAAGAGTTTAGCTGCTCCTCACCCAGTTTTAGGCCTCCTACAGAGCTGTTTCTGTTTCAGTTAATGACTGTGTTTCACTCTACCTAGGAAATGAATGATCATTAGCACCTGCTTGGTATAATTGGATAATCCTACACCTGACTCTAATCCTACAAAATCCCTGACTTTGTGCAAGTGAAAGAATTGATGCTGGTTTGAGCGCCGGTTCACACCACAAAGTCTGCGTTTCAGTGCGTTCCGGTCCAGTGCAATCTGCAAGCACTATTTTTGCAGATCGCACTGGACCGAAACACAGACACTAATGTGCCTGTGTTCTGGGTGAGGGACTAAGGGTGGGGGGCGTGGCTGCGGTGCCATTGACTTCAATGCACCGCCACTCCCCCTCCCTCTCCTGAACGCAGGGAGCCGGCTGGCTTGCGTTTCAGTGCGTTCCAGAGTCCGAACGTACTGGAACACAGACTTTGTGGTGTGAACTGGCCTTGAAGCCAAAGGGTAGTCACACCAAATATTGATTTGAATTAGATTTTTCTTCTGTTCACTCACTTCGCATTTTGTAAATTGATAAAAATAAACAATAAAATATATATTTTTAAAAGCATTTTTAATGTACAGAATTTTTTCACACCTACCTAAAACTTTTGCGCAGTACTATATATATGTGTGTGTGTGTGTATATGATCTGGGTGAGCTGACCTCTCGCCGTTCACAGTGTGCAAATGTCTTGACGTATATGTCCCAACTATTTTGCGGGCCCTTTCATTATGCATTGTAGTTTGTTTCTGTTTTATTTCCTCTCTGATTCTTATTTTGCTTTAATTCCAATGCCTTTTCATGCTCTCTTTTAATCCATGGCAATCATTCCCACGTTCTGCCTCTAAATGTTAATCCTTTACACAAAACTTTAATAAAACATTTAGTAAAACAAGGTGATTCATTGTCAAATCACCTGTAAATTCTTCACCAAACTAAAAGTGCACTTGATACACTAAATGACAGTCTGTCGCATTACCGTATATACTCGAGTATAAGCCGACCCGAATATAAGCCGAGGTACCTAATTTTGCCACAAAGAACGGGGAAAAAGTATTGACTCGAGTATAAGCCGACCCGAATATAAGCCGAGGTACCTAATTTTGCCACAAAGAACGGGGAAAAAGTATTGACTCGAGTATAAGCCGACCCGAATATAAGCCGAGGTACCTAATTTTGCCACAAAGAACGGGGAAAAAGTATTGACTCGAGTATAAGCCGACCCGAATATAAGCCGAGGTACCTAATTTTGCCACAAAGAACGGGGAAAAAGTATTGACTCGAGTATAAGCCGACCCGAATATAAGCCGAGGTACCTAATTTTGCCACAAAGAACGGGGAAAAAGTATTGACTCGAGTATAAGCCGACCCGAATATAAGCCGAGGTACCTAATTTTGCCACAAAGAACGGGGAAAAAGTATTGACTCGAGTATAAGCCGACCCGAATATAAGCCGAGGTACCTAATTTTGCCACAAAGAACGGGGAAAAAGTATTGACTCGAGTATAAGCCGACCCGAATATAAGCCGAGGTACCTAATTTTGCCACAAAGAACGGGGAAAAAGTATTGACTCGAGTATAAGCCGACCCGAATATAAGCCGAGGTACCTAATTTTGCCACAAAGAACGGGGAAAAAGTATTGACTCGAGTATAAGCCGACCCGAATATAAGCCGAGGTACCTAATTTTGCCACAAAGAACGGGGAAAAAGTATTGACTCGAGTATAAGCCGACCCGAATATAAGCCGAGGTACCTAATTTTGCCACAAAGAACGGGGAAAAAGTATTGACTCGAGTATAAGCCGACCCGAATATAAGCCGAGGTACCTAATTTTGCCACAAAGAACGGGGAAAAAGTATTGACTCGAGTATAAGCCGACCCGAATATAAGCCGAGGTACCTAATTTTGCCACAAAGAACGGGGAAAAAGTATTGACTCGAGTATAAGCCGAGATTTTCAGCCCATTTTTTTGGGTGAAAAGTGCCCCCCTCGGCTTATACTCGAGTCAATACTTTTTCCCCGTTCTTTGTGGCAAAATTAGGTACCTCGGCTTATATTCGGGTCGGCTTATACTCGAGTATATACGGTATGTTGTGTGAGAGCTAATTTATACTAATAAACGCATAAATGGTGCAGACCCAGCCGTTTTGTTCAAGTGAAATCTACTTGTGTGAAATAGCCAAAGCTTGTCATAAGATAACCCCCTTCTGTTTGTTAATGGCATTCTGATTGCTTGTAGACTGCATGTCAATATTACCAAATACACAGTGAACAAGTCTGTAAAAAGTTTAGACCTCTTCGGTTCTAATCTTTTCTTTAGCAAGCATAAGCAGAAAGTCATTATCTCAAGATTCTGGAGCATTAAGGAAATATACACACTTGTCTCAAGGGTTAACACTAAATCCTGCTATGAGGGAAGCCAAAGAGGGGTAGGGGATTATTAGGATGCATGGAGAGTCCAGTTACATTCTAGGAACCATTTAAAGGTTAACAGGAACATGCCCTACCATCTGCCTGTCCCTCATCCCTGTCCCTGCACATCTATGTGCGCAAGCTCTAACATAGTACAGTAAACTCCCCATTATCCGGCATCCACAGGGATTGGTAGATTCCTGATAAATGCAGTTTCCGGTTGCTTGAGAGTTACTATTAAAAATAGGTCTAACTAATGCCATACCCCATACTATACCATAACACAAACTCTGTATTGACTTCATATTAATATTGAAATGCAGTCATTAAAAGTGAATAGACACAGTTAAAACAAATTAAGACAAATAAACACACAATCCATTCTAGGATAATACATGTTACAAATCAGCAGAACAGTGAGCACACAGGGGATTTTTTTTCTGGTTAGATTAGAGTTCTGGTTAGTTGAATACTGGATAACAGAGAGTTTACTGTACAATTGTCAAAATGCAGTAATTAGCTTTGAAGAAAGTGACTGCATCCTATCTTGTAGACATTTGTATCAAGCACTCAATGCAATCCACACCAAACACTGCTCACATTCCAAATCCGGCTTCCCATCACAATTGTATCCAAGGTGCAGGCAATAAGTGTGTCGTTGCTTGTAGCAACACAACTCAAAGGATGCCGTACTCCACAGAAGATAAAATCTTATTTACAGAGCAAATACATACTGTGCATTCCTCTTCCTATAGCCTCAGCTGCTAATGTGTTTCACCATTTTGGCTTACTGGTGAAATTCGTTAGGGGTTGAGGATATACGGAGAAAAGTGAACAGTGTGTATTTGCCCCATAAATAAAGATTTTACCTTCGGTGAAGACCCGTGGAGTATGGCATCCTTTGAGCTGACACACTCAATGTAACTGCATATATCTTACTCGGCGATTTCAGGGCCTTGAGGAATTCCAGGCTCTACAAAAGCATCCACCTTTATATAAACCCAAGAACAAAAATGTAATATATTGCAGCTCACTGGCACATAGATAAAGAAGCTGCATTCATTTCTTTTGTTCTTTTTTGTATTATATATTTTTCCTGGTGATCCTGCCAGTAGCACACTTCCTGTCTTAAGGAGATAATGCTTACTCACTGTACTGAATTTATGAAAGGACAGTGTTGTCACCCTAGGACAGAAAGTGTTTTAGGACTACAAGTACATTTCCTCATCTCTATAGCATAGGAGGAGGTGGTCTGGGGTTCACGGAGGTGAACTGGGGTGATAACAGTGCTTGAGATAACACTGCAGAATGCACAGAACACAGGACAGCTCTGGGTTTCTTGCAGGAGCAACAGGTATTTTTTTGTACAGATATAACACATTTATATAACATTTTTGTACAGATATAACAAAACACTTGCAATGGTATATTTAACAGACCAAAGGGGTGCTAATAGGAGAAGTCCATTGCAAGGGTTTTTTATACACTTTATTATATTACTATAACTTTCTGTAGCTTTGCTTCTATACATACACACAAATCAGAAAGGGTGATAATCTGTATTCTAGGGATTGGTAGTCAAAGTATCTTGTTTTCACTGAGGCTATCAGTGTGTGCACATTACTGCTACAGTATAATCCATTCACTTAGAGTGCGACCATGCGGAATTATTCTCTGCAGCATCCAGAGCTGTGTTGACCAGTCCTACTTAACTTCCATTCAAAGGTCTCAGAGTTTAAATAAAATGAACCATATTACCAGTTTTTGCTGTGGACTACTAAGCAATGACAGCATGTATTTATAAAAAGCAAAAGTGATTTCTTCAGCATCTCCTCTTGCTCTATAAGTAGCCTCAAAATTAAAACTTCAGGAAGCAGTCCTTATATCTAATCTGTCATTTTACATCTACAACTGTTTTAAGTCACTGACTTTGAACAAGCTTTGAAATCACTTCGGATTTCCTATTTATTATCTGCATGCTTATAATAAGTCACTGTCTCAGAATATTAAATCTAGAGTCAGACAGGCAACTAGTATTTTCTTTAGAAGGAAGTCAGCAATGGTAGCATATGTATTTTTATCAGTACATGTGTCCTTTAGGAAAAATCCTAATTTCAGAGGAATAAAAAAACGCCCTCTCTGTTTATAAAAAAAGTGTCCTTGTGTGGAATCGCCTTTTCTCTGTTCACTGATAGTAAATATATGTAATATAAAAATAAAATAAATAAACAAAATAAAAAAATGATATAAGCATAAATAATAATTGCTAACTAAAGCGAAATAATAATCAATGAATACTCTATATCACATACAATCTCAAAGTGTCCATAAATTAGTCAAAAAAATCTGGTGATTGTGGGAAAGGAGTCGGTGGGAAAGCACTTCTGGGAGATACACATTGGACTGTGATAAAGAGTGGGTCACTATATATTATTCACGTTGCTTTGATATTGTTTGGACATTAAAATATGGACACTTTAAGGAAAGAGAAATTTAACCCTTGAATAGACTTTTTTGAATTTTTCATTTATGCTGGATTGGCACTATTGGGATTATATTATGTAGAGCACCGGTTGATTTATTGGACACTAATTTATGGACACTTTGAGATTTTATGTGATATAGAGTATTCATTGATTTAATATTTAGTTTTAGTTAGCATATGTTCTTGATGCTTATATTCTTTTTGGATTTTATATTTTGTTTATTTATTTAAGCGCAGTGCACTTTGGGGTTTTATTTTGTGGGTGAATTCATTTATTAAATACACTTAGAGCAGAGCAGCTAATTTTTATCTACTTATATTTAATTTGGAAACAGTATCCATAGCGAGGTATTTGTTATAAATAAAAAAAATAAAAGCTTTCACCTCTTGCAACCATTCCCAAGATGAATAGGCTGTGCTTCTCCCCTTCAGCCACTAGATGGTGCTGTATATATGGCATAAATATGATCAGCAAGCTCAATAGAGGATCTTGTAACAGTCATGCTAAGGATGTTAGAGTTTACATAACTGCCTTCCTATCTCTCCCAGTGATAATATATGAACAACCAGATATTGCTGCTGTTAAGTTTTCCAGCAGAGTTCTGCCCAGTTACTGAATTTGCATTAAGGATTGTGGCTGATCTCAAAGTTTAGCACTTGCCAATAACACAAACTGAATTCCTTTATATGAAATCTGGAGCTAGTTGGATTGCTGCTCTACTGTGGTTCTGCTAATCTATTTATAGGTTCCAAATAATTATCAAATGCTTAAATAATATTTAATGACTTCTTAGTGTCCCACAGTATTTAAATATTTATTTAGGGTAGTTTTAAAAAAAGATATAAAACTGTAATTGAAATGGATCCTGAATTGTTCTGACATCTGTTTACAAGCTGTGGCATTAGTTAATATAATAGCAGGCCCCCCAACGGTGGGGCAATGGTTACACACGATTGATGGAATGCTCCCTCTCTACAGGCTGACCTATATGAGTCGCAACTGTCCACGCAAGTTTGATCGGGTTTGGGGAAACTGGGTGGACGCTAGGGGACTTACCCTGCAGGGGGCTGGGCGGAGAGACTTTGCTCCCGCCTGCACCCTCTGCGCAGTAGTATGGATGTGGGATGAGGTGGAAATTGAAGGACTCTGTAGATAGGCTCTACATGATGTGGGAACCAATGTCTTCAAGATACTTCTAGTTCATCATGGAAGTTCTCTCTCCTTGATCCTTAGGTCTCTTCCTCACTCTTATGGTTTCCCATTCCCTTACCCCCCCCTTAACCCTTGTACACATCATTGTAGTTATTTCCTGATCCTGGTCTTTCGAGACTTCGTCAGTATTTTGTTCTTTGACTACAATATTGCCTTATGGTTTACCTATTTATTTGCTGAGTTTCCCCTACGGCTTCTGCGTCAGCCCATTGGTCTCATTTATCTGCTTATGTTATCATTTTATGTTGAAAATTATTGCAATTCTTGTGAAACAAAACTTATACAGTTAATCAAGTCATACGGTAGTAGATAATATTTACATTTTCATATTTGTATTTTTCTGGAAACATGGTAAGGAACTGTTGGGACATATTTCTACAATTAAATATTACTCACTGACATTAGAGTGCCCTGAAACTTTTCTCAGGATTTCAATTTCCTTAATAGTAGCATCTCGGAGTTCTTCAATTTCTTGCTGCGTCAAGTGGTCTCCAGTGATGTCTATAATCTTTACAGCAAAATCCTCTCTGGACGGCTTAAAGACGCATCGCCGAACCACACTGCTAACTCCTCTGTAGGAAGTATAGAAATGTATTTATAAAGTAGCATTATATCCAAAACGCGGTATGGTGGTAAAAAAACTAATATTTTATATATATATTTTG
>NW_017307922.1:31801-84061 GCF_000935625.1 Nanorana parkeri | reverse complement strand
AACAGGCCCTAATAGGCCAGTTTTACTGTACCTATACGAACACAGATATTTGTGGCTATATAGTTCCACTTACAGTTCCTAAAATAAATGTATGCATCTTTATATTACTGAAACATTCTTGAACACTTTACAAAATACACAGACCATTCACATCAAATGTAAGTGTAATATCCCTGAAATAAAATGTCACATCAATTTTATTTTATTCCTACCAATTTATATAATAGAAAAGCCTAACAAGGTTATGGAATTTCAAGAAGCCTATTGCCCCTTGAAATTTTGGATTAGTCTGCCTTGATCTCTGTGGCCTTTACAACAAATCCAGTCTTTTATACAAACCACACTAATTAATCAACTAACTGGCTCTGACCCCTTATCAGGCCATATAAACGGCTTCATCATGCATTAGTCATTTGCCTCAAGAAGGCAAGGCCCCTTCTTTGTTAAAAATCAACACTGGGCGACAAGTGAAATCAGTGAACTGCTAATACTATGCATACTATGCTGAAGACAAAAAGGTGCAGTTTACCTTAAAGTGTATCTCAAGGCAAAACTTTTTTTTTCATTTAGGATAGAGTAGGGAATGGTTAAATCTCCTGTCTAGTTCTTTTTTGACATCTGTCCTATACAAGAGATTTTCCCTTACCAGACAACCAGAGAAAGCTGTTAGAATGTATGCTGCTGTTTTAGACGACCATAGCAGTCATGCATTTGCCAGAGTTTTTCAGTATTCTTTGGTAAAGGAAGAAGTACTAGTGTACAGTACTCATTGCAACATGCACTGATTAAGTAGAACCTGTACCTAGCATTGCTCCCACTAACAGCTCAACCCACACCCTGTGCTGGCTCATTTCAGGCATCAATGATACAGAGGAGATTTCTATGCTTGCACTTATTGAGTGCAATCAAACACCTATTGAGAAAGAGAAGGTCCCTGCACCATAAGACGCACATTCTGTGCTTGAAGATTTTTACTATAGAGCAACATTGGATGATAATGCTAAAATCATGCTTCTACTGGGAAGAGACATCCCAATAGTCCACAAGGTTCAAGGACAGTGGACAGGTAATCCTCATAATGATCCCTACACTCAAAAAAAGGAACTAGGTTGGGTGGGTATCAGCGATCCTCGCTCCAGTAAGAAGCAGATTTCAGACAGTGTGCACACTTGTAAAACTTTTCTTAAGAGATTTCAAGATACCTTTCTCATATCTCAAAACTCATGCTACTAGAACTCACAGAAAATACCAATTCTGAAAACAACACTTCTCGTGAGCAATCAAGCCTACATCGAAGAATAATCTTACAGCAGCATCTGTGAAAAATCTCAAACTACTACAGACAGCAATACTGGACCTTCCGTAGGTGTCCAGGAATCTACTATTACCGAGATCCTGCACAATACTGATGTTCATCAGTTCATACATTGCGTAACTAGTGACTTTCAAATCACTATCTACTTCAGTAGATACTACAGAGTTGCTTACAGAGGACCAGCTGCAACCTCAGTTAGTCCTGTTATTGATGAAACTACACCTGACAACTGCAAGATGGTATTGTCTTTACACAGATTCATCCATCAAGTCACAGGCTGATACAGCTCACATCTCAAGCATGACATCAGGAACCTTGCTATCAGTGAATGGCCAATAAAGTTAATCAGAGCTGTCTACACCAGTCATTGTGAAAGAATGCCATTTACTTCGCAAGCTGGAAGCAGATAGACCTGGTAAGAGGTTCCTTCAACCAACTAGTGATACTATCATATTTACACCCATAAGGGACATTACATGCTTTGCCACCCTTGGAGAAGTGACCTGATGTCTTTATTGACTGTTCCAGCTGTGTCAAGTCCGAGATTCATCAGAGATTTCATCACATTTATGTGAACTTATGTATATATGTTTGCATGGATTTCTCTATTTCCTATGTTTTTCAGGTCCAGAGGACAAACCATGTACATGTTTGGACTCCCACCCGCTCTCTCCAGGTTGCTAGACCAGTGCCCACAGACTATTCTTCCCTTCACTCCTGCAGTCTAAGGAGAGCTGATGTCATCACATCTAATGCCAGGTCTCCTAGGCATGAACAAGCATTTACCCCTTGTAATGCGGGGGTAGTCACACCTCAAGGGTAGTTTTTTGGTTTGACTGGAGATGGGCTTGGAATGCGTTAATGTAAAACATTGCAGGCATAGCTATTCCCTACATAAAGACACTGGATTTACCTCCCCAAGATCTCTTTGGGCTCATATTTTTCATAAAACTCTTGAGAAGTCTGCCAGTCTGGTAATTCCTCCTCACGTGTCATCTTATATTATCTTTGAAAGCTGCTTCAGGGACCTACAAATGAATAAAAAGTGTGATTATTGCGGTAATATTTACTACCAAACATTTCAGATTCTCATTTCTTTAAATATACCTGCTTTTTTTCACATTTTCATTGCTTTATTCAGAACTTGTGGAGCATGTACCATTATGGGAATAAAAGCATGCCACACTACTGACAGAACCAGAACTGAAATAGGGCAGACTAAGATATGAATTTAACATACAACATTAGACCTAATGAAGTTAGAACACTATTTCCTGTGGTTAAGTTATCCCCCCTGCCCGCAAGGATCAGAATGATAAAAAAAAGTAGTACCTTTGCGGCCTTCCTATCAGATGTTTACTAAGAGCTTATTAGGTATATCTGTTACAAGGTTAGTATGTTAATCACTAATGCAATCAGTGAGTCAGCTATGGGAAGAACAAGCTTTTAGAAAAGTGGTGTTTTGGGGTCACATGCAACCCTATTACTCCTTCTTTATAGCTGGTTTAAGATTCTAAATATCTGAATGTGCCGAGCTACAACAACGAGCAATAAAAAAATAAAAATAATAATTTGTGACTCATAAACATATTCTTCATATTCTGTTGGTATATACTTTATGTATAGCTTTTTTTTTATAGAGGGGTTATGAGATTAATATTTCTACAGTTTACTGCATATTTACATATTTTTTTCTTATTTTATTCATCTATTATCTAGAACGTCAGATGCTCCTGATCCCTGATGAAGCCACGCTGGATGTAATGCGCATAGGGCGGAGCATCTGACGTCACGTTAATCATTACGACCAACGGCCATGGTCATTTGAAACCCCTGCATAAACTCCTAAGGCCCGGTTCACACCTGGGCGTTTTGTAGCGCGTTCCTACGCTCTGCAAAACGCTCAAACACCGAAATCCCATTATTTCCTATGGGTATGGTTCACACCTGGGCGTATTACAGGCCGTTTGAACGCGCTACAAAACGCCCAAAGAACTTCTTTGGGGCGTTTTTGTTGCGCATTTCCATTGGGATACAGCCAAGTAGCACCCGGAAATGCGCGTTTGTCGCGTGTTTTTTTACTGGGAATCGCGCGACAAACGCGCATATTCGATACGCCTAGGTGTGAACCCAACCTAAGAGAGATTCCATGCTGTGTTACCACTGCTTTTATGTGAGTAATTTTTCTTTTAATACATCATACTCTGTTTGGATGGTACGCGTTTGCTTTCTCTTTTTGGATAACACGATCCGGGTATTGACATCCTATACTAAGGAGGCCTACAGTTCGATGTAGATCGGATGTTATTGTTTCCCTACTGAAGAAATGATATAAAGATCTGTCTGCTGGTCTGATTACACCATTGGAGGACATCTGTGAGCGATTGGAGCTGAGGGCCCCCTCCCCTGGTTAAGAAGGGAATTGCCCAATTTGACCTTTCGTTGGGGTCAATCAATAAGGTGAGCACCCCTATATCTGGTGTGGTGTATGTGGTGCATTTGGTGAAGGAACAAGAAATATTCATCACTATTGCTGTTTATATATGAACATTTTCACATTTACAGACTTCACATTTGATTTATATTATTTATTCACTGACATTTGTTTGAGTTACAGATTCTTTTATTGGTTTTTTTTTTTGTATTTCTCATTGTTGTAGCTCAGCACATTCAGCTATTCATTTTTTCATGTATACACACTCACAGTGGGTGCACATTCCAGTACCTTGTAGCTGTTAGCTTGCTTATTGGTGCAGTTCATTTATATATATGTTTTATTTGTTTAAGATTCTAAAGCCACTCTGTGCTCAGATCACAAAAATAACATGCTAATACACCTATTTGTTTTTGTTGTCATTAGGATATCTTTTGTTAAGATGTGCAAAATATATTGAAGGTATTTATGTACACTACATAGTAGCGCAGTGCTACTATATTGGTGTTACTCGTATTAGTGAGTTGAATTTATCACAACATTTGCCTGCTGAAGAAAGTGTTAGGAGAGATGTATGGGGACCCCAATTGTTGACTTGTGTCTATAGTGCATAGCTCCTGGGCTGTCTTCCTATACGACTTGGTAGGTGTCAGAAACCACCTGCTACTGCGCATGTGCAGGGTCCAGTTTTCCGTACTGCGGGTAAGCAGGCACTTGCGCGCATGCGTGCCCCACGGAACAGCCACGCAAAAGCGTGCCAAACAGAGCACAGGAAGTGATGCTGTTTCCTGATGGATCAGCCTATTTAATGCCAGCCTACCTGACTCCAAGTTTCTGGATTGTCTTCAGCTTCCCCTGTGTTCCTTTTGTTTTGATTACCTTGCTGACTTTTGACCTGGATTGTCCTTGACCTTGTTAATTGCTGCCTGCCCCTGACCTCCTGCTTGCCTTCTGGACCGGCCTCTGTCTCCTGCCTTTGTACCTCGCTGCCTGACTGGATTTCATCCCTGGCTTGTTTGACCACGATCTTGGATCCTGCTTTGCACTCCGCTGCCAGCCTGGTGTTGACTACAGCTCAGCTTGATCCGGTGCCGGAACGCCAGCTTGCACGGTGTGATCACCACTGGCATCTGTGCCACTCGCTGCCCACTTAGACTCTGTTCCCAACTCCAGAGTCTTTGGGACACGAGGTACAAGGGAAGTCTCCTCACACATTCAGTCTCCTCCCAGGTACGTGACAGTAAGGAACTAACCTAGGACAAGTGTGCAGCCAGTAAAGTTTAGGGAAACCTAATATGTTAAAGGTTGGTGACTTACTAAGTAGTAAAGAAAGGATATGGATAACCCCAGATGCTGCACCTTCAAAACCAAATGCATAGTGTCCACACCCAGGTTTTTATCCTGACAGGTTTAAAGCCTTTGCACCATTTTCTCCACCTAGAGCAGCATTATAAATATACACATTTGTACACAGGGAAGGCACAAATCAGAAGCTTCTATCAGTGACTCACCGGTTTTTCTCAAAATGTTGTTTTCCTTTTGCTTCTCATTAGGTACAATTTCCTTGCAAGGTGCAGCACTTTAATAGCATGCATGGATTGCCAAAATTAATAATAGCGAATAACTAAAATGAATGTGTCCATTTTCTGCTCTGATAGATGACTAAGCTGTATGTTTATGCAGTTCTGTTTTACATATTACATAAGTCATTTCCTAAAAGGATGTTACATCATTCTTGTCTCTATGAGAATACACTGAAGGAAGGTTCTCTAATTGCTGCTCGCAGTAATGTGCATCACCATTATACAGTATCATCTGACTCGGTTAAAGCTAAACTGTGCCCATCTTTAAAACTTTCATGCAGGGCAGGGACATGGCCCCTAATACATTAACAACAAACATCACTGTATTATATTTTTGATTTAAATGGACAATGAAAAGGACTTCAACTGAGTTGTCTGTTCCTTTTTTGTGAGCTGTGGATAAATATTTAGGCCTTGGTGATAATATACTAGCATTGAACATGGAATTATACCTGAAAACTCTTCCTCTTTTATTGTGTTTTGGGGCACTTAAGTTGCGCTAATATCGTGCAACATAAAAATTTGCAACTGCCAACATTTTATTCTATAGGGTCTTGTCTTTCAGAAAATATATAATGTTTGGGAGTTTTAAGTAGTTGCCTAAAATGTGGATTATAACATATAAACAAAAAAAGAAAAAGGCCTCGGTCATGAAGGGGTTAAAGGAGAACTATGAGGCGAGTGCTTTTCACTCACCTCATAGTTCTAGCCGACCTGTGACAATGAGACTGTCACAGGTCGGCTCAGTAGATCAGGAGGAGAGCGAACACATACCGGGTTCGTTTGCCTCTCGATCCTGTTACGGCTCTTTGCCGTGACAGGGGGAGGGGCTGGATTCCCCTATCCCCGCTATGATCCGCCAGCGCTGACTGGCGGAACGGACGGGGAGGGGGTGGGTACAGCTAGCTCTGCCTCTAGATAGGCAGAGCCAGCTGTCACTCACGCAGCTGGGCGGATCCCGTCATCTACGCCGGGATCCGCTCCGGCTACGGCGTCTCAGTATACCGCGAGCTTAGGGTAACGGGAGGACGCTAGTTTGTGTCCTCCCGTTACCCTAAGGAGAACTATGGGGAAAACACTGACCCCATAGTTCTCCTTTAATGTCAGTATCATAGGCCTTTGAGCATCTATCATCCATCATAAGGTCAACAATCTGCTCTACTCCATCACACAGCCAGAGGCCACTCTTCCTAGTATGCTTTGTGAACTTCTTCAATTAGGTTCTATTGAACCTACTGGTAACCATGCAGCTTTCTTCTAACTCTTTGTGTCTCCAACTGCTATCTCATGAACACCAAAAAGCTGTTGGAAATGTGGGAAAGGGGAGGCATCTCTCATTTCCATTATCATATGCCACCCACCAATGTTTTCTCCCACTCTCTCCTGCCTTCTGCCATCATATTCCCTGTGCAATGCAGTGATTTGCTCCTATTGCCAACCAGGGGGTCTTACTAGATCCTGTCTCTCAGGGCATTTGCCAATGCCCCAAGTCTTTTACTGATTTCCTGGATATATGGAGATGATACATTCTATGCATTACACAGTTGTGAAACATTGCAATTCATTTACTTTTCTATTCATTATTTATTTTATTTCTAAGAAATGATAATACATTTTTGTTTCAGTTAAAACTATCATATGAGTCTTCGATTTGATCCAAAGTGGTCATCATGGTATCCCACCAGCCCCTTAGCATTTTAATCTGTGTGCCCAGAGGTGCCCGTGGTCTTTTAGAACTCTAGAAATGGCATACTGCCCTTCTCTCCCAGTCTGTGTGTCCCACTGCCCAGGGGATTAGAGGGACTGTTATAAAGAAAGATTTAGGTACTTGTACTGGTTCTTTGAAAAAGCATTGCTCTTTATTAACGAATACATAACTGGATCACATTGTGCTTTTTTTAATGCCTGGAGCTTAGCTTTAATAGAATGACATTTTGCATGACTGACACATTTCTGCTGCTTTCCATTCATGAAGCTCTAACACTTATTAGATGTATAAACAGTCCTGTTCTTTGTCCTGGGATACTATTAAAATGATGCAAAGTTTGGCTTACTTATGTGTGAAACATATTTGCTTACCTTTTTTAACTATGTAGATGACCGATAAACCTTCATTATATAAAAATAAACTATATAAATGAGAAATTCAAATGTATTTGCAATTATTATTGGACATGCTTACACATTTCTAGTAGTTCTATGCCAAAGAGAAATAGACCTTGTAGAGACCTTGTATTAGATTGAGGACAGTAAAAATAAAGCAACCCACAGCTCTTACATAATCTTCTAAATCTGTCTGGGAATAAAATATAGGGCACTTTGCTGTGAATATGTGGCCTTTCTATGGAGAACAAATAGAATGAAGGTTTATCTTCCCTTGTATGTAGCTGTTTGATTGTTAGCATAGTCAAGAAGACATAATGCAGTTCCAGAAGCAGTGAAATAACACAGACTTGCAGCTTAGAAGAAGCATCACGGGTCTGCAATGAGTCTGCATAGCTTGGAATAGGAATATAAAGGCAGCAGAGTCAGTATAATAAGACTTCTCTTACCTCTAATGAAGCTGGCCCCTCCAGTTCTCTCCTGACAGTATTCCCATGTAGACTAAGAGCAAGGATCCTAGAATCCTGCAAACACAGCCTGTCAGAGCGATCATCCCCTGAGCTTGTGTTCTGTACACTGCAGATCTAAGCAAGTGACTTGCCAAAAATACATTGCTATTCAGCCAGGAATACAAGCAGCCCAGCCAAGCCTCAACATGTGCTGTTACCACTTAGCAGACATGTACTTGTTATGTAGTCAGAGCAACATCTGACCTAAGGAAAGGTGAATGGCACTCTACATACTAGTAAACAAACCCTAAAACATGGAACTTACTGATTTTACAAGGCAATGGGTTCACTTGCCGTGTCTGCATTGCAGGATTGACCAGCACACTCTGTCCCTCTTACTAACAATGTCATCTCACTTTAATAGGGTGTTGTAATGGCTACATGTCAATGCCCAATATGGGGCTGGTAAATATGAGCAGGGAGTGCCACTGGGATCCTGGCACGGTATGAATGCTCAAGTAATCCCATGTATTGTGTGTTGTACTTTCAAGGAGGGAAAACCAGTCTAGAGGTATTTCAGTGTTACAGTTTTGTAATGCAAGAACATTTTATTTTACATAAAAATGTTCTTGCATTACAGAACTAGGGACGTTTTGATAAATGGCACCCACAGTGTTACATAAATAAATATACAAACAGGTTTATCTAGACACCTTAGGGCTAGTTCACCCCAAGTGCGGAGCAGGTGCAGGTGCAGAGCAGTTACAGAACGCATCAAAATTGCATCCAATGTATTCCAATTGTATTTTGGGCTCTATTTCACACCGGAGCGTTCAGTAACAGAGCACATGGAAAAACTGCAGCAAGCCCTATTGTTTCTGCTCTGGAATGCACAAAAACGCATGCAAATACATTAAAAACGCACGAAAACACCCTGGAACGCACTGAAAGGCCATTTTAGGCTAATAATAATTAAAAAAATGTTTTTGTTTTTTTAAACAGCCCGGAACGTGGCAAACACGCAGCAAAACACACTGGACTGCATGTGCAGAAACTCATGCAGATCTGGTCCGGATTTGGTGTGAACAAACCCTGACAGTGACTGAGACATTATACCATGCTAAGATATGTAATTTGCTATTCATTCTCAGTATGCTTTGTATCCTTTTCCCTGCTGCTTGATGTGAGGTAATCTCCATTTCTCAAGACTACATATCCCATCATGCATTGCTTCCAGCAAGCAATGATAGTGTTATATTGTTCAGATGTTGAGTTGTAGTTCAGAAGGCAGGCTCTGTGAGAGCTGTGACACTGAGAAGTGCACATTCACAGGGCTGAGTGTCAGTGCACTGAGGAAGTACATCCTATAGGCATCTTCAATAATTAAGTTTACAGATTTCTAGATCAATATGGTTATTAGAAGTGAAATGTATGTAAATTCAGTAAATAAATACAGATTTATTTTTAGACTTTGACCATAGATAACCTTTAAAGCTAAACACCAGACAGTGTGAAATGTAAAGGTCCTTAAATGAGTGCGGTTGTATTGTAATTGTATTTCTGTCCATCCATTCCAGAGATTGATACATCCTTGACAGGCAGCACAACTAGGCTGACTTGACTTTTCTCTGCAGCAGTTATGCAATACAACCAGGGGTGTATCTACCGCAAGGCAACTAGGCATGTGCCTAGGGCGGCACTTTCCAAGGGGGCGGCAGAAAATGCTGCCCCAAACTGATAAGGTGGACAGGTCTGGACTTGCCTTTGGGCATACTGGGCACTTGCCGAGGCTTGGTGGCACAGAATCAGGCAGCGGCGGCTGCCTAATGAGGCAAACTAGGCAGCCGCAAGGCCCTAAGAGTGGCTGGCTATGTAAAAAGCTGCCCGGAGGAGGGGAGGGCCCAGTGATTTGCGGTCTGGCAGGCTTTGTGCAGGAGGTGGAGGAGAAGAAGCGAGTGGCTCAGGGCTGGCCATCACATGTGATCTGATGGCGGGATGTCCCAGAAGCAGGCGGGGACTGCAATGTATCCTGTTGGTACTGATGGCACTTCGAGCTGCAGGTAAGAGGAGCAGAACATCTATGCAGGGAAAGGGAGTCTGCACAGTTCTCCTGAGACCCTACATGTCGTGAACAGGGTGGGTTGGGGCAAATTTAGATTGAGGGGGTGCCCGAGTTTAGTCTTGCCTAGGGCAGCACAAAACCAAAATACACAACTGAATACAACCTGGTCATCTCCCTGCCCTGGCCACTGACTGGATACTGAAGAATCAGCAGAAGACTGATGAGCTCAGTAGGCTGATTTCTCCTTCTATTAGCATGTTTGTTGTCGGTATATTTGCATGCAGCCCACTTGATTGGTTCCTAATACTGCCACTCCTTTTCCCAGGTCAGTGATACCAATTTACTTACACTAAGGGTTATTAAAAAATGCATTTCAAATTATATTAAAGTCAAAATGCTTTTAAGCTATTTCAAATGCTGAGTAAATCACAATGGATGCTGCTTGTTGATGTTTGCTGTAGAATCAGCTCGTCCCCTGAGTACTGGTCCTGATATCCTGTTTTAGGGTGGCTCATTTCCCTTGCAGGGTCCTATGGAGCCACCCTTGTGTGTGCTAGTAAGATGTGTGTATCTCCACCAACACACAGACACAGAAAGGCAAGACAAGACACTCTCTGCTCTGCTCTCCCCTCCTTCCCCTTTCCTCCCTTTTCCAAGCTAGTAGATAGATATCTCCTGGAGACTGCTCTGTCTGTTGTTATCTTGTAGTCATCAGGAAGTTCAGGGAAGATGAACTGAGAAAGTTGGAGCCAGCTGTTTGAAAAACATGATGACTGTAAAAATGTAAAAAAAAACACTTTGCTGAAGAAAAAAGGTTTGAGTGTGTAATACCAAGTCAATGATTTTGAAAACACAAGTGCCATACGTGATGTTATACAGTATGTGCTTGTAGTGTCGCTTTTAGAATCAGGAGGAATGGTTTCCATGTAAACAGTTCCATCCAAATTAGAAGCAAGCAATTTACAAAAGAGGTTCTGAGCACATGTTTATGTGTGTGGGCGCTAAAACTGCTTCACTCAGCTAAAGCCAAGGTTTCCTTCCAATGATATTAGGGCGGCTTCACCCACCACTCAATTTGTAGACTACCAACGTGTGCCTGTTGGAGCATAGAAGGGTCTGTGACAACCGAGAAGTCTGCTCTATGGTGAGCCGTACACTGCATTGGCCCACATCTGACTGCATTGCAGTGTGCTAGGAAATCCTGCATCTTTGCTGCTATTTCCTCAAAGGGCACAATTCATGAAGATGAATAGGAATGCATGTCAAACGCATCACACTGAAACTGCAACACGCTACAAAACTTAGAGGGAGGACAACAGACAGGGGCAGGGTATATACTGTACAGTAACGTGCAGCATACAGTATAGCAAACAGCAGATTATATAGTGTGGAGTATAAAATGTATAGCACAGTATATAAAACGGAGTGATGTCAAGTGTATGACATACAGCACAGTACACAGAATGGAGTGATGTGAAGTGTATAACATACAGCACAGTGTAAAGAATGGAGTGATGTGAGGTGTATAACATACAGCACAGTGTATAGAATGGAGTGATGTGTATAACATACAGCACAGTGTATAGAATGGAGTGATATGAAGTGTATAACATACAGCACAGTCTATAGAATGGAGTGATGTGAAGTGTATAACATACAGCACAGTGCATAGAATGGAGTGATGTGAAGTGTATAACATACAGCACAGTACACAGAATGGAGTGATGTGAAGTGTATAACATACAGCACAGTACACAGAATGGAGTGATGTGAGGTGTATAACATACAGCACAGTCTATAGAATGGAGTGATGTGAAGTGTATAACATACAGGACAGTGTATAGAATGGATGGATGTGAGGTGTATAACATACAGCACAGTACACAGAATGGAGTGATGTGAAGTGTATAACATACAGCACAGTGTATAGAATGGAGTGATGTGAAGTGTATAAAATACAGCACAATGCACATAGCAGAGCTGAGTAGGCTATAATTCTAGAAGTTTTCTTCTGGTGTTCTAGTTTTTTTGACTCCAGCAGTTCCCTTAAACAACTAATTATTATTGCCAGACCAGATCATGGAAATAGCAGAAAGCATGTATGTATCACTTTAAAGCCCTCCCTTTAAGTCTACCTGTAAAATGGGGCACATGGTATACTTCTGCAATGCGCTCCACGAACCTCTAAGCACCGGGTCATGTGTGCAATATTCAGCCAATATTCAGCACACGTTGTCTGACTGATTTTAATTTCTTCTACCAGCAGCTTCATACACAGTGTATAGAACGTGATGACTCGGGGACCTTGAACTGCTGCCGAGAAGGGAGAGAGCGGCTCCAGTGACCAGTCTAAGAACAATCCGGCTCCAAGGATCAGGTGAGTATAACTTTTTTTTGTTGCCCCTTAGACCAAAACCACCAGTTAACCCTTCCAGTGCAGGGGGGGTGCAAAATGTTTTCTCGGGCCCTCATTTTGCTGGACTCCCCCCTCCCCCCCCAGTGGTCTCTGAACTAAATGAGCTTACACTCTGCCCCCCCATGGTCACACACTATTATTATACATTCATATTTCTCTGATATATACCATAGTTCTGTACAAAGAATATTGAGCCAGGCACATCAGTCTCTGTAGAGAGGAGATTACACTCTGATGC
Source organism: Nanorana parkeri (assembly GCF_000935625.1). Taxonomy (NCBI): domain Eukaryota; kingdom Metazoa; phylum Chordata; class Amphibia; order Anura; family Dicroglossidae; genus Nanorana; species Nanorana parkeri. The sequence goes on along the minus strand of NW_017307922.1, from coordinate 71,461 downwards.
AGAATGCCATCATCTATAGAGGAATACAAATCCCAGCAATACATTATACAGCAATGCAGAATAATAGTATATGAATTTGGCACATAGTCTATGTTGCTGGTCTGCTCCAGAGTGCTGGCCTGATGTCTCAGGCAGAGGGTCTCAGGAGGGTGCAGAGGGTCTCAGGAAGGGGAGATGTGCAGGCGGCAAAAGCACTGTTAGCAGGCGCCGCTTGGTTCCCCAGAAGGCTGCTGCGCAGGATCTAACGCAGTCAAATCAATTTGAAAAATTAAATTGCTGAGGTGCAGAGGTCAGCAATGTAATGCAGAGGTAATTGCCTGACAGTGGGACTGGAGATCAGTATATTGTAATCTATGAGCAATACAGTGCAGTACATGGAATGATCACTAGGTGGCACTCGTTCCCAGGATAATATAGCACTTTTTACTAATCAATCAGACACTTGTTCCCAGGATAATATAGAACTTTTCAGTTTGTTTCTCTACCGTCCCATGCTGCAGAGCCTTCTCTCCCTCTCCCAGAAGGTTGCAGATCAGCAGAATAGTGAATGCACAGGGGATTTTATTTTGCTGGTTAGATGAGAGTTCTGGTTAGTTGAATATCGGATAAGAGATATAAGGTAAGACTCAATAGTTCAGGTGATACTTTTGTTTTTGAGGTTAACAAGGCTCAGGATGGTTAAAAGTTAATGTTGAAGCTGTCTGCTGCACACCATACAGCGTTGAGCACAATGTAAACAGGATGGGTGCTTGAAGTGACCACAATGGCGCGGGTTATGTGTTTAGATGAAGCACTGAGATCTTGAGGAATGCTGAATTCAGTTTTGCTTGCTTAGAAGAACATTACATATATGGATACCGCATTGTGAAGAAAACACAGAAAGAGAAAAAGAACTTCCCTGTGTATCATAGATAAGCATGAACATAGAGAGTAACATTGCACTACACTGCCATCTACAGCTCAAAAGACACATTACAGTCAGTAATACAATCAGTATATCATTCAAATATGTGAAGCGGCGCTATCACCGCAATGCAATCAGTATATGCTGTTGCATTTCCAACACATGGATAGTGCCGTCGAAAACCGCAGAGATGTGAAGATAGGTCACCAGCACTCCAAATACAAAGAAAGTATGGTTAATTGCAAAAAACATCACATAGGTCAAATTTCCAACGTTTTAAAACTACACAGGGTCCCTTCCTCAAGGCGACACAGTGATAAAAGTTAAGGAACAGATAGGCTGATGGTAAAGGGTTTACATTTAAGGGGAGGCAGGTTCATAGCTACCATAAGGCACTTGTGGACCAGTGCCTATGTCAACAGGGTTAGAGGGGGCAACTTCAAAGTTTTCAATTTACAGTCCTTTTTTTCCTTAATTTCCATCTTTTGTCCATGACTAGAAATCTATGACTACATTCAGTAAAAGGACTGTGTGGGGAAGTGTGTGAAGGGGATGAAGAGAGGAGTTAGCAGGCTGTTTATAGTTCAGGAAACATGAAACCATCTTCTCTTTCTAGTGTTTGGTGGTATGTACAATTGAAAAGTATTTCTTTTTATAAAGCAGACCCCATTCAGCTTCCAGTAATGCATTCTTGCAGTAGCTTTTATACTGAGCTGTTAAAGTAGGTTCTTGCTCTGACACAAGGGCCATAGCAGGGACAACAGGACACTACCATCTAGGTGTGCCTAGCGTGATTATTTAACAACATTTTCCACACTCCTAACTATATCCCTATCACATAGCTGCTGGCACGTAAATGAATCTACATTCACCTGCTTATAAAATGAAATTGAACGTGTGCCACACTCAACTCTTATTGTGTGCTCACTCTACATAAACTTTATGACTGTGCAATAAACACATGAAAACCATACACTATAATCAATAAAAATATAAATGACAATGTTATAGGTGAAATAATATGCAATGAAACTAGGGAATTAACCACTTTCAGTCAAATGCACAAATCTACATATGAAAACACGAAACCCACCAAGTGGACAGGACCTCACCTTATGGAAGATTTTATCAGCTCCATTAAGGGTACGGAGTTCAATTCTGCACCTTCTGGTACAACTCCCTACCCTCTTCCTCCCCTTCCTTTCGTGCCCTCCTGGGTAGTAATGTGAGGTCCTGGTTTCTGCCGCCCCCCCCTCGTGCCACCCCCTCTCCTGCCCTCAATCTGTCTCAATTTCCACCCTCCTGACCCCTCTACTAAGTTTCACTCCCCACCTACCTCCATTAGAGGGGATGGCTACTCTCTGCTTCTGATCCCCTTCGTACGCACTAGTTCCCACCCTAGCATCCCCCCCTCCAAGTTTCAATTGTAAAGGACAAAACCCTATATTTCTGCTGACTAGAACTCTTCTTATCCTATGTCTCCTGCAGTATTGCTTCATATATACAAGTAACGCACAGAAGGCATCACTGCCAGATGCTGTTTACTTAAACACCTGTCGTGTAAACTGGCCACTCAGTATACTGACTAATCATTATATATTGTGAATAATATCCTTATTTTATGCTGTACTATGATCAGGTGCTACGTTGTAATGAAAGAACGTTAAAAAAAATATAAAAAAGAACAAAAAAAAAATCAGCAGAAATCTAAAAGCTAAGGGAAGGAAGGAGTTAATGAGGGCTGATTAGGGTAAAAGAACTGTTTAATAAGGTGTTGGGTAGAATTAACTTTTTATGTTATAGTTTCTTAAACTGGTGTGATATGCAGATCAAAAACCACCCCTTTGATTGACTTATGAATAAAATAGTAAATATAATGTAACGATAGTTACACTGTATTACTCAATGGCACTTGCAGACTATTTGCATCATGAAGTGTTAAGGTGGCCATACACTCTACAACCATCGCAAGCCTTTAGTCTTGCGATGGTTGTAGAGTGTATGGCCACCTTTAGAGTAGGTTGGATTGAGGCGTCTTTCAGTGTTAGGGGAAGCTTCACTGTTAAAGACTAATATTACAGTTAAAGTACGCAGGGACATTTAAGTTTGCTCTGGGAATTGAATGTCCCATTTCCAAATGCCTGGCATCAGGTTGCAGAGTGCTAAAAATAATGTACCATATTTGGATACAATCATGAACTGTTGCCAGTGACTACCAGATTATCTTAATTACATTTTTTGTTCATCTTAAATTATGTTTAGATCTGTGAATTCATTTTGACAAAGTTATACAGGGGATTACATGAAATACATTTTTTAATTAGACTTCCAGCCCGTGTTAAAAACCAAAAATACTGAGCTTCAATCTGAGGCTGTCTCCCGCAGTACTTTCTTTTTGCCACAAGTTGTCCTTCGTCTTCTGAGTTGAAAAACATGAACAGTGCTGCTCAGCCCCAAAGATTGAGGACATACTGTCAGTGCAGGGGGTCATGGACAGAGGGTGCGTCACCATGCCATCCTGCTTTCTCTGTTTAATGGTAAAAAGACCTTATCAGGTCAGCGCCACATAGCGGAAGAGGACCCTACTGTGTCACATAACCGACCTGAAGATATCAGAAAAGGTAAGTATAAAAAAAATAGCATGCCGTACAGCTTGGGAGGCCTGCAGGGGAGGGAGAAAGGAGTTGGGCCATAGTTTTGTATTAATTAGCATGTATTATCATCAAAAATGTATCTGGTCCTGAAGTGGTTATTTATATAACTGCTGATAAAAAATAACATGCGTTAACTATGAAATAGATCACAATACATAATTTATGTTGGTGGTATATGAACTATATACAATCTATAAGCATTTTTCTGTTTGAGAGGCAAATAAAGTAAACCTCGCCAACAGAATTATGGAAGCTGCCATTGCTAAACTCATTTAAAAGATGCCAGTTACTTAGCTGTCGTATTGAACTACTGAGTTCAATAGTTTCTAGTGGCATCTATACTGGCATATCAGGAAAGTCAGAAGTCCTTATCTGTATACTTGTTCTGGGTCAGTGACCCTTATTATTTAAACAAGCGGGTCAACATGACAGCCAGGCAACTAGTGTGGCCAGAATGGGAAATCAGCAATGACAGCCTGCTTTTTACCCTCAGGAAAGGTTTCCTTCAAGTATCAGAGTATTAGTAAGCATCAAGTAAAATTTAGCAATTTTGATCCAAGCCTAGCGAGGAGTTTATTATTATTTCTCACGATTGGATACATTTTGTGGAGCAGGACACATTTTTTTTATGTTCTGTATTTAACAGAGTTCATGTTGGGAGAGCCTCCTCTTCAGATGAGATTGTGTGATCAAATGCATAGCCTTCACATATAAATACCCCTACAATGTGGAGTTTAACCTTTTGGCAACCAAAGTTGTATTATAGGACCTATTGGATGCATCCACTAGTACAAAGGCAATGAAAAGGAGAGGAACGCATTCAAATTGTATGTAAAGGCAAAAGGATGAGAGAATCTGCTGTGACCAAAACGTCTAGAATTCTGGTGAGTTCCACTGTATAGCAGATGGTGAAACATTATTCATACACATTATTCCTTAATCAGAAGATGAGAATATCCATAAGTAAGAACATCCAGGTTATACAGAAACAGAGACAAGGAACAGATGGAATTCAACTGAAATTCAATAGATATTTTTAGGACAAAATACACTTACGGTAAATGAATTTTAATGTTCACAATACAATACCCAATTTATTGGTCAACTGTATTAAAAAAGGGGTTGCCTCAGGTAAATAGAGACCAAGCATATCAGGCTTAAAATTGTGCACGAGGGTCCCATTTGGGATACAAAACCATTTTATTCAACACTGTATATACGATTTATGTGTGGATTGTTTGTATTCCAGGTATCTGGTCCCGTGCAAGGAAAGGGTGGGATTGCTGTTTCATGGGGAATATGTAGCAATTTATATAAACAAGGTGATTTTATCAAGAATTGTCAACATTAAAGCTTCTTCAAGGGGACATGGCTTGAAAAACTGTGTATTTTATTGGTTTGATTTATTTTTGGATTGTTTATAACTTTATAATCTTTAGTAAAACTGAATGAAACCCGCTAAAGTGGATCTAGTAAGTGATCTGAAACCAACATGTTATATCTTGTAAACTGGAGTACCACTGGACTTCTAAAGCTGCATCTTTTCGGCTTGTTTTATATATTGAAATGGACCTAACTCCATAGTTTACTTTAAGTGGAACTCTCTTTTGTATCTTGTGCAAAGGCACCCCTGTATCTGTCCTTGTCTAAGTACTAACATGAGGGGGAGTTGATAATCCCCTCTTCCTGACTGTAGTGCCTACACAGTTCTCTGTGACCAGAATCACTGGTGTTTGGATTACAGGGCCCCAATCTTATTTGAAGGCATGACCATAGGGTTTAGAAAAGCTATTTAATAGCACCACCTGCTGGTGAAAGATATCCATTAGTGTTTTAGGGAACTGTTAATATGTATTGGCAAAATAACCATGGATGATGACATCTAGTTTAGTGAAAGTCTTGATCAAATGGCATAGCCAATGTCAACAAAACATATTCTGCTAGGGCAATTAGCCTTAAATGAAATATAGGAAAAAAGATGAATGTGAAATTGGCCAGACTAGCTTTAGGGCAAATTCAGTCTAGGTCAAGAGACCACATATAACCTTTTACAAATGTGGCTGAAAATGCCTTCAGTTCCTTCACTTTAAAAAAAAAAAACCTATGAGGCCTTTAAAATAGCTAAACTGTGTTCTGGCCTCTACAGCAAAAGCCCATCCAGGTGCCAGGAGCAGAATGTTTATTTTTAACCACCTTATGTCCGGCCATTGTAACTAAACGGCCGGACTGTGGCTTCCTGCATGCTGGTGGACGTTTTTAAACGTCCTCGCTCGCCCCGCTCCCCATAAAGCTACCTGAGCTACCTCCTGAGTTAGCAGGACTTGGCTGAAATTCGAGCAGTGTGTGGCCTCGTCAGCACCTTTCCATTCAACAAAAGTTAATTTTTCAACTGAATTTTGTTGGAGTGGTTTTGAAAAATTGTCAACCAGTGACTGTAGCCCATCAGAAAATCGTCCAGTGGAGGATCAGTATGATCTGCATCTCTTGCTGATGCAGACCATACTAATCGATCCCTCGTGGTGCCGCTGCTCACAGGAAGGAGTGATTAGTATGGTCTGCATCAGCCAGAGATGCATATTACACTTCCTCCACTGGACCACTGGGATAATCCCAAAGCACCCCACAGGACCCCAGGGATGCAGCCCCCCTCCCTGCAAAACAGGTAAGCGGGCAATTTTGTAATTATTCATTTTTATTGTTAGTGTGTGTGTGTGTGTGTCTGTCTGTCTGATGTGTGTGTTTTATTGAGTGTTTTTTTCCAATAAAAGTTTTTATTGAGTTTAACAGCGCAAGTACACATAGATTTGTTATAATGCAAACTGATGCCTGTGGTTAGCAGGACATCCATATACAACTAGACAGATAAAACATAAAACGTATCACATTTATGGAAAGGCATAGGATTGGTTCATAGGGAGTAGCATCCAAACCCATCTCAGCTGCTATCGTGTAAATTTGGTCATATCATAGGCGGTAAGGGGCCGTGGAGGGGATTATCTGATATGATTCGCTGCTATTGAGTGGTTTTAATGTGTGTGTGTGATGTGTGTTTAATGAAGATGTGTTTTTAATAAGTGTGTGATGTGTGTTATTTTAATGTTTGATGTGTGTTTTAATGTGTGTGAGATATGTTTGTGTTTCATTAAATATGTGATGTTTTTTTAAATGTGTGTGTGATATACTGTATGTGTTTTAATGTGTGTGTTTAATGCATGTGTGATATATGTGTTTTAATGCATGTGTTTCATTACGTGTGTTTTATTGGGTGTATAAATGTTTGGATATGTATGTTTCCCTATTTTGCATAAGGCAGTGTTGCTGAACGTTTTTTAAACTCCAGTGCCCAAACTGCAACGCAATAGCAAACTTAATTTCAGTAGTGGTGCACCAAAATTAAAATTTTTAATTTTAGTGGAACGGTTTCTTTCCCCTGTGGAATGTGTTTTGCTGTTACATGCTTTCCTTACTCAATTGGACACTCCAACCTTACATTGCTTTCTATTCTCAATGGCTTTACACAAACCACTCTCAGATGGTCAATGTCAAACGGTGTTGCAACTCGCACACTCGTCTTCTTTTCTCAATAGGTCACTAAAAGCGTTCTATTACTCCTCCTTTACTAAATACTGCCAAGTCACTCGTCCCATTATATTGGAAGCAACTGACTGTTCCACCTTTACAATCGTGGTTTGAAAGAATTGACCAAACCTGTGTTCTGTAAGTTCCAACACACAGTGCTAACACTGAAGACCACTTTAGTAGAACCTGGGATGGTTGGATAACCTATAAAAATACTGCGCTTTATCAGGACACAATGTTGCATACCTAAGTTGCTGGCTGCTTCTTTTTTGCATACTTCCATCATTTGAAAGTTCATCATCTGCATTCTCCAGGTTGGGGACTGGTTTCTGTACCCCTCACTGTTTTTACTCCATTCTTCTTCCTTTTCATCTCTTTCTGCCTCTGTAGCACTATTTATACAACAATCAGCCATGACCTTACCACCCGCCTAATATTGAGTAGGTCCCCCCTTTCCCGCCAACAGCCCTTTTTTCCAGCACATCCCACAGATGCTCGATTGGATTGAGATCTGTAGAATTTGAAGACAATACCTTGAACCCATTGTTGGTTTTCCTCAAACCATTTCAGGACATTTTTGCAGTGTCACATTATCCTGCTGAAAGAGGCCATTTCCATGAAAGTAACATTCGCATGAATGGCAGGACCCAAGGTTTTCCAGCAGAACATTGCCCAAAGCATCACACTGCCTCTGCCAGCTTGCCTTTTCCCCATAGTGAATCCTGGTGTTACGCAGCCCCATACGCAACAAACTGTGATGCACTGTATGTTCAGACACTAATCGGAACCAGCATTCACTTTTTCAGTAATCTGAGCTATGGTAGCTCTTCTATTAAATTGGACTACACGGGCCAGCCTTCGCTCCCCTGCCTAATAACTCCCTCCTCATTGGCCTACCTCTACACAGACTATCCCCCCTTCAGTCTATCTTGAATGCTGTTGCCAGACGTATCCACCTAACCAACCGCTCAGTGTGTGAAACCCCCCTCTGCCAATCCCTGCACTGGCTTCCAAAAGCCCAAAGGATAAAATTCAAAATATTAACAACCACTTATAAAGCCATCCACAACTCTGCCCCCGGCTATATCTCCAACCTTGTCTCAAAGTATCACCCTAGCCGTCCACTCCGCTCTTCCCAAGACCTCCTGCTTTCCAGCTCCCTTGTCAACTCATCCCATACTCGCCTCCAGGACTTCTCTAGAGTCTCCCCCATTCTTTGGAAATCTTTACCCCCAACCTGTCCGACTATCTCCCATTCTCACTGCTTTTAGGCAATCCCTTAAGACTCATCTCTTCAAGGAAACCTATCCCACCTCGACCCAACCACTGAAATATCACGTTCTCACACAATTCATCCCCGCACAGCTACCTCCTCATGTATCACTTGCCCCTCCCCTTTAGATTGTAAGCCCTCACTGGCACGGCCCCGCTTACCATATTGTCTTGAATTGTATTGTGATTGTAATGTCTTCCTTATATTGTAAAGCGATGCGCAAACTGTTGGCGCTATATAAATCCTGTATAATAATAATAACATATTGCACCGACTTCCAGGTGCCATTGTAATGGGATAATCAATGTTATTTACTTCACCTGTCAGTGGTCATAATGTTATGTATGTTTACTATGACATAAAATGGCGTGAGGACCTCATTGTATTATGTGAAATAGTGGATATTTTTTCACAAATGATGGAATTGTGACTTTGTTCTCATTGCTGTCTAATGTTGATTGACTTTGTCTGCACGACGTTGCCATGACAAATTTCCTTTCTGAAAACTCAGTAATAATGACTTATTAAACAAATGAAAACCCTGTCTATAATGAAAAAAGGACAACAAAAGTAATCCGTATTTGGATATCATTTATTTAAATAGAAAATGAACCTATTAGACTAAACATCCTCATGATGTAGACTGGTCATGGATTACAAATGCATGCAGTGCATTAACTTGTGCGTTTCAATGTCACCTTTATTTTCCTCAGAAAGATAATATTAATTACAGAAACAGAAGTTACCAACATCTAATACAAGAAGAGTACATCTTCTAAAATGATCAGATGGGTCGTAATTGTTTCTTCAGACCTGCAAGTGCAACACTTTCAACCCAGGAATATGATGTTATGTTGAAGCAAACCATTCATGGTAACCCTACAGGAAAAAAGAAAAAACAGGAAATATGGAAGTGTAAAATTAAAACATTTGCAGTCTCTTAATTAGCACAATACTTTCACTACACCATATCAACTATTATTTTCTATTACTAAATGCAAACTTAACCATCTCCATAACTTCCTAATGCCCAACCTGCAGCCCAAAGGCCACATGCAGCTCTTTGGTACTTGTTGGTACCAGCAGTCTGTAGTGGGAGAGCAAGCAATGATTTTGTAAATGATTAGTGACAGAGATCTCTACTAGACAAATGTAATCTCCAACCACAACGGTAGCATTTCCTCTCTAGCATTACATAACTGAGCATTATGTGCAGCCCTTTGGTGATGTCAAGGGTATCAGCTGAGGCCCACAATACCTCATGAATGGACAAACACTGATGCAATGATTACTGTGCTCACTGCACTCAGTCCCGTGAACCCTCTTTGTAAAGCAGTCCTTTTTTCAGTCTTACAATATTGTCATAACCCTTCAGCCATGAAAAGCACAGGGGTAAAAAAAAAAAGCAGACAGAATCTGGAGCAGTTGTCCATGGCAACCAATCAGCTTTTCTGTTTCATTTTCAAAGCTTAACTGAACAAACGGAGGAGAAGACCATGAGCAACTGCTCCAGTTTTTATGAATTTCCCCCATTGTGTCTAGATAAAGCAGATCACAGGGCTAGATGGGTAAAACGCTCAAGAAACATTTATCCTCTAAGCTGCTGGTATCCAGCTCATGCAGCCTGGATGTCATGGTTCCTGACTACCTCAGTCATTCAGATAATTATCCAGCCTTTTAAAACACACAAAAACAGCCTGGAGCACTGGTGGAGCCTTGCTGCACTAGATGTTCTTAATTGACTATGACATGACCATGACTCTTACTTGCTGGAGTATTCTCGTGTTTTGAGAGTGTGGTGTTATGTAGTCATTGTTGTGAATGCTTTCCACCTGCATTGCCCTGCTATATTGAAATGCCTGTTTCCCAACAGTCTGTACATCCCCTGCTAGTGGCTCTGTTGGATATATGTAGGAGTTGGCTCTCTAAGAAGAAGCTGTGCTTGTGGATTAGGAGGCTGTTTATGAGACATATCTATGCTGGACATTTTCAAACACCACTCATGACATTAATTAATGTAGGACATGAAAAATGGTTTCCACTCCTGAGTACCTATGCTATGTAATATACTCAGTATTAACCGGCTGAGGACCTTGTTACCCCGCTTACATAGAGAGCGGTATTGATACACTTTGTTCTGAATATAGCAGACAGTAATTACCGCTCTCATCTGGTGTGACTGATGAATCCAGGGGATTGTGTCTGGTGGTTGTTTGACAATGTTGTCAATTATTTTACATTTCACTTTGGGATGTTTTATGCATTTCTGGTATTATACACAGTTTACAATTTATCAATAAAAAGAAGTCATTTGTATCCAGTGTTTCTGCTGGACATTTCTTTCTCTGATAAAGTTATCCAGACTGCTGCAAGCCAATATATCGATCGGAAACCTGTGCAAAGATTTCTTTTTTGTTATGCCTAAAGCTGAAAAAGCTAAATGCATATGAATATATGAATGAGTGCAGTATTTATGAGTTGTTTCACAGTCCAAAGGGTTTGAATTGCTATTCTCCAGTTTTTTGATACACATAGACAAGCCAAGCGAGTGACCATTTCCTCAACTGCAGTCAAGCAATAGTCACTGACTTGATTGTTCATCACCACCAAAACATTTTAGGTTATCCCCCCTGCTGGTACTACCTGTAAACATTGTCTCTAAACAACAACTGTCCCTCCCATAGTCTGCTGCTTAGGAGGAGGTTACTTTTTTTTTCTTCATTCCCCATACACACTTAACAGCATGGAGGGGGAATCCCCTGGCCGGACAGCCCAAACAGTGAATGCAGCTCGGTGTGTGTCTAGTAGTTCCCATATCCTTGTATATTTAATGACTCAAGAAACTCATCTAAGAGTTTCTTGAATGTATCTATGCTATCAGCTGACACAACTGAGTGTGGAAGGGAATTCCACATTTGTACTACTCGCATAGTAAAAAAGCAGTTGAGAAGTCTGAGATTAAACCCCCTCTCTTCTAACCTCTTGTTGTGTTCTTGTGCCATTAACAGAGTTCTCGCTGTAAACATTTTATTCCTAATACTGGGGTCCCCATTAATGATTTGGAATATTACAATTATGTCCCCTCTTAAGCGTCTCTTTTCTAAGGATAACAAGTTTAATTTCTTGAGGCAATCTTCATAGCTCAAGCCTTCCATCCCCTTCATTAATTTTGTAGCCCTTCTCTGAACTCTCTCAAGTTCGGCTTTCCTGATGGTTGGTGACCAAAAACGAACCACATAAACATAAGGTGAGGCCGAACCAGTGATTTGTAAAGTGGTACAATTGTGTTTTTTATCCCTTGCCAAAATCCCTCTTTTGATGCAGGGTCGTGTCCTGTTTGCTTTGCTGGCTGCTGCTTGGCATTGCATGCTACTGCTGAGTCTGTGATCTATGAGCACTCCTAGGTCCTTCTCCATGTCTGACTTCCCTAGTGAAGCATCCCCTAAGTAGTAGTTTGCACACATGTTGTTTGCTCCCATGTGCATAACCTTACATTTTTCAATATTAAGTCGCATTTGCCATTTTGCAGCCCAGGCCTCCTTTTATCTAGATCCTGTTGAATTGAGTTTATGTCTCCTAGAGAATTTACTGTCCTACACAGTCGGTATCATCTGCAAACACCGAGACTGAATAAGATACTGAATGCTTTTGTTGAACAGGGGAGCCCGAAGAAGGCCACACACTGCTGACTTGGCTGAAAGTTAAGCAATGTATGGCCAGCATTAGTTGTATGTAAAACTACAGGTAATGACTTTCATGAAGTTTAACACATATTATTACATTGAGATCTTCTTCCAATGCATATGCAACATATTTACAAGACTATAGCTTACTTTCAATCACATGCAACAGAAAAACTACAACCTACAATTACTTTCATAAACTTAATCAATAACAAAATTAGGGAACATACCGTTTGCGAATCGACATTGTTTGAGTACCTCGCTGAAACCCATACACAGCGACAGGTCAGCCTGATTCTGAGCACACTCCAAGAACTGCTTCATCTCAGACTGGCATGGTGAGTACTGACTCTGCTGTTGTTGATATGCTGGCTGTTGGGCTGCAGGTTCCTAGCATTACACAAGGAGAAAAAGACACTAGTACTTATTTGAGGCCACAGTTAGGTTAGTACCTTTTTCAATGTCGCTGTAAGATCTGTGACATAAGCCAGGTTTTCTTCACACATGTCAAAGCTGAAAGTGATTACGCCAAAATGTTTTTAAGCTTTCAAATGCTGATTAAACCACTTCCAATGGATGCTGTTGCTCTAACCTCGCGCCCATCGTGGGCTACAATCTCAGGTTTACTTTAGGCCTTGTTCACACCAAGCGCGTTCCAGGAGCAGAGCAGTTACAGACCGGATCCAAACTGCGTCCAATGTATTCCAATGGTATTTTGGGCTCTAGATCACACCGCAGCGTTCAGTTCCAGAGCATGTGGAAAAACTGCAGCAAGCCCTATTTTACCTGCTCTGGAATGCATCAAAAATGCATGCAAAGCCCTGGAACGCACTGAAAGCCGATTTTAAACTAAAAAAAACGGCCCGGAACACGTCAAAAACGCGGCACAACCCAAACTCATGCAGATCTGGTCTGCATTTGGTGTGAACAAGACCTTACTCATTTGTGTTGAGATTGTAGAAGTGGTGGCTACTTTACAACACACACAGGGACCATGGGAAAAAAAAGTAGCCACCCTCCAGAAGGAAGGACAGTGTCAGCACCAATTCAGAGATGATTTGAGGATCTACAGCTGAGTGATACACGAATAAGATACAGTTTTGTTAATAGTCAAGGTACTTGGATGTATTTTTAAGATTTAACTCCTGAGCTTAGTGTCACTTTAATACTACTTGAACTCCAGGCAAACAGCTAAATACACAGATGAAATACACTTATGTGAGCTTGTTTTACCTGCCAAAGAATTTGTATTTCTGTTCATCCAGTCCCGAGTTTTACACAGCCCTGTCACACAGCTGTCTGGCAGGGCAGAAAACCTGATTTACAGCAATATTGAACAGATGTAGTCCCCATTAACTTGTGTAATGTGTGAATGCACGCAAAATCGCATGATTTTATGCATCTTTACGAAAATCGTTAAAAACCCATCACACTTGCAGCGCCTTATATCGTTAATGGCACCCTATATGCAGCAAGCAACAATTGCAGGAAAAATGCCATTCAAAAAAAAAACAACACTCACAGATCAATATGAATGGGTTTCCTTTAAAGAGATTGCAGCTTGATTCATAAATTCCCCCAGCTACTGCTCAACCCTTTGGTGACCAGAGATCAGTGTTGCCTAAATGCCCATGACAAATTTAGCAGTGTCAGTAGGCATCTGTCAGGCTGGGTTCACACCTGAGGGACTTTTTTAGCGCTTTTTCCGTTCAGTGAAACGCGCGTTTCACTGGAGGTACGATTTTTTTTTGCCTTTATTTTCTCTATTTTTCAAAAAAAATTTAGTTTCAATTTTGAACTTCCCGCCGGCTTTGCCCCCCTGCGACGCAGCCGCTCTCAAGGGACGGAATCCAGAAGTCAGCAGCCGCCGGAGGACACAGCGGGGATCGCGGACAAGGTAAGACCTGTACACTGTATTCCCGAGTGTGGCTCGGGGTTACCGCTTTGTTAACCCCGATCCACACTCGGGAATACCAATGGAAACGTGCGGAAAAACGCCCAAAAGAAGCTCCTGTACGCCTTCTTTAGGCGTAGGGCATTTTGCAGCGCGTTCCTACGCGCTGTAAAACGCCCAGGTGGGAACCATGCCCAGAGGCAATCATTGGTTTTCACATGTTGAGCGTTTTACAGCGCGTAGGAACACGCTTTAAAACGCCCAGGTGTGAACCAGGCCTTAACTTGACAATAACTCTATGATTCATTTGTATGCCTAAAAGTAAACCATTCATACATTTTGTGAGCTATTTATAGAAGGCTTTTATTATAGATGTTGAGGCCAGCAGAAAGATGAAAAACCAGAGGGACTTAGTCACTAGACACCCCTGAAGTGTTCCAAATGCTGAAGATTCTTCAGCAAGATCTTTGAAGAAAGCAGCTTTCTTTGGTGTGGGCAGTGGCAGGGGTAAGTATTAAACCTTTTCTTTGCAGGCTGGGCTTCGGTTTACTTTTTATTAAGCATGTTTTTATTTCCTTAATACTGTACTATCTGAAAATAACCGTATTAAGATAAACCCTCCCCCTTCATGCTACATCGGCATCTGCAGGCTGAAGGCTTATTTTGTCAATAATGTCCCCAAGCCTGAATAGGATTACTCTATTATAGCTGACAACTATCGTATGATCGGGAACCACGCTGACTAATTCTCAATCACTGGGACCGGTCAGTGACAGCCAGGATTCAGAGCTAGCAGCTATGTAAAGTGTTGACTGCTGGGAACACATTTATTAATGTATCCTTAGCATGGGGCACTGTACAGAGGAACCTTAGTATAGGGATGGAAGGCAGCAGGAAGGGGTTAAAGGTATGATTGCACTGTATAAAACATGTCACTAACCATTTAATAGTGTGTGTTGCTTGACTCAAAGTCTGTCTCTCTGATCTCTCCAGAACAATTGTCTTGTCAGCAAACCTGCCACAAATCCTCTCCTATAGAAAAGCAGCTTGACTTCCAATAGAAGTAACTGATTCTGCCCAGATCTTGCTGGAGAAATATCACTTAATGCACATACTTATTGTTATTGTAATGTTTACCTTTACTAGAAATGTACCTCTCAGACTTGTTATTGTATTAGGCTAACTGAACTTTTGGTTTACATGTAGCTGAATACATTCCAGGTGCATCAAAAACAAAAGTTGTTTCAGGCCAGGTTCCCACCAAATCCAGATCATTTCCAGACCAGACTGGATTGTTTCCAGACCCAAAATGTACCCCTACGCTATTTCTTGCCTCTGTTCACACCAGCGCAGTCCGTTCCAGACCAGACCAGAAAAACACTGCATCTGTCATTTTGTCTGAACTGGAATGCATGGAAACGCATCAAAACCACATGCAAATGCACTATACCGCACCCAAAAGCCCATTTTAAGCTAAAAAAACAAAACCACTATGAAACGGGGCAAAACGCAATGCACCGTGTTCCAGGTCTGGTCGGGAAAATGGTGTGAACCTGGCCTCAGAGTATTCTAGTTTGTTTCTTTGAAAGTCAGCCTGAGTAGAAAAGCCTGTCCACTTGGCAGCATGGTGAGCAGTGGGACCCTTGGACCCAGTGATCTCTTTCCAGAGGTGCAACACACCCCCTACTGAGTCAGATCCAGAGCTCTCCAATAATCCAAAAGCATGAGCTTTGCTATTGGAGAGCTATAGGTCTGATTCAGTAAGAGGTGTGTCAGACCTCGGCAGGCACCAGTGCTTTCCCACTGAGAGCAAGGGTCCGGCTGTGCAGCTGTGACTGTTTTGGGAAGAAAACAGACTAAGTGCCTGTTCACACTAGTGCCAATGTGCTGTCACAGTGTGTCACATTGTTTACTTTTCCCTGGAGTGTACGAACTGTGCACTCCATTCAGGTCCCCGTACAGCAGTGTGGAATACTGGGCTGTAGTGTGCTCCAGTGTACAAGTCCCAATCACTAGATACAGTGTGACTTAGCCCTGAGACATTACACATTTTTTGTTTTAATGCACCTGGAATGTAGTTAGTTGTTTTGAGCCGGACGTTCAAATGGGCTTTAAACACACAGATTTGTAGACTAGCCAATAAATCAGATGGGTATGTCGCTGCAATTCTTCAACATTTAACATAACATTAGCATACACTGATGGTGGTTTAAAGCTGGTCACCCTCATGGCATGCATACCTAAAGAGATGGCACACTGGTTTTTTGGCCTCTAAACTCTCTTTGGTAATGCTTGAGACAGGGCTTCTAGCCACTGAGTCTTCATCCCAAACCTTACCTTTCAGCTGACCCCTCATTAAACCCTAAAAATGAAAGGCCAACTCCAGTCAAATATATGTTTACATGAGTTTTTAGGTTCTTTGCCAAGTTATTACTGTGTCTATACCAGGATAAATTCCTTTTACAACATGCACTACAAGGACATAGATAGACAAACTCTGGCAGTCTATTACAGAAATTGCTTGTGTGCATCCCTGACCAAGAGACCATGCTCACTTACTGTCCCAGAGATCCCACATAATAATCACAGTCCTTACCTGGTAAGTGACATCTGCACTTGCAGGCTCTGAACTGCCACCACCAAACCCACCAGTCATAGCATGACCTAAAGTGTGTCCCACTGCAGAACCAACTGCAACTCCAGCAGCTGTAGTAGCCATTTGTGCCATGAGACCTGGTTGTCTAGGGGCTGCTGCAGGTCCAAGGGCGGATGGGGCAGGGGCAGCAGCAACAGCAGATGGGCGCGCTGCAGGAGGTGGTGCTGACCTCATCACCGGTGCTCGGCTGAAAAGCAAACACAGACTTGTCACAAGTAATGAATATAATTGCACATCACAGTTCATGAACCATCGTGCTCTATACTAGATGATAAAACAAAAGTTTGGTGATTTGACTGTAAACACGATGGCCAGTAATACATCAACCTTACAGAAATGAAGACATTCCCATCACATCACACAGGCCTTCAAATGCCTGTTATGGATATTATTGATGGTTTATTACACTCTGAAGAAATCTGTATTCAGAGAACATTGGTTAATGGGAAGAGTGCTGGAGGAAAACAATTGATCCAAAGAGTCTCACTTACCATATTTATATTTCTATATACAGGCAGTCCCTGGGTTACATACAAGATAGAGACTGTAGGTTTGTACTTAAAGGAGAAATATGGGGTTAAGTCTTTTCCCCATAGTTCTCCTTAGGGTAAGGGGAGGACACAAACTAGCGTCCTCCCGTCACCCTAAGCTCAGTATACTGCGAGTTACAGCTCGCTATATACTGAGACGCCGCAGCCGGAGCGGATCCTGACAATTATGTCTGGATCCGCCCAACTGCGTGAGTGACAGCTGGCTCTGCCTATCTAGAGGCAGATTATATAACTGGATGGAAATCACGTTCAGCCCGCTAACACGAAAGCTAACACGATTTAGCTTTCGGACCGGCTGAACGTGATTTTTATTTCTATTGTCATTGAATTTTAGACTTCTTAATAAACTACTCCTGGAACTATTACCCGATGAAAGATTTTTTCTTTGCATGACTGTAGGAGCCGCGGCCGGACTGGGGGAGCGGAGGTTTGGCCGGACCCGGGAAGCGAAGCCGACGGACCGGGGGAAGAGGAGGCCGGGACAGCAGCGGAGGTACAGGGGGCAGAGAAATGCAGCGGTCTGTGTCCCCGCTGCCTCCGCCAACACAGGCGGGGAGAGCAGCTGGGATTTCAAGGGACACAGGCCGCCGCAGCCACAGTTCTCCTAAATGTACCGGCAGCTGCCGGTACATTTAGAACTGTGGACCCCGGTTCGTAAGTACAGATTGTCTGTAAGTCGGACGTCCGTAGGTCAGGCTGACTGACGGAACGGACGAGGGAGGGGGCGGGTACAGCTGGCTCTTCCTCTAGATAGGCAGAGCCAGCTGTCAGTCACGCAGCTGGGCGGATCCCGGCACAATTGTCGGGAACCGCTTCAGCATCTCAGTATACCTGCTCGCGGTATACTGCGGCGTCTCAGTGTAGCTCGCGGTATACTGAGCCTAGGGTGACGGGAGGGCGCTAGTTTGTGTCCTCCCGTTACCGTAAGGAGAACTATGGGGAAAAGCACTAACCCCATAGTTCTCCTTTAATCAATTCCAATCAAATTGCATTAGTAAGCAATATTGGATGGGACCCTAGACGGTAACAGAAAAAGCAGACATGATGCTACTGTTGGAAGACATCTCTGTGATTATGTATAAACATGCACACTTGGGTTTGCCTAAGTATATATAGTAGGATGGGACACCTCAGCCACATCTTATCTTTGGGGAACAGCAGTACAGTTTTCAAAAAAAATTCTGTCTTCTGTTTGATAAAGAATAAAGCTGGCTACATAGGAAAAGAACAAACTACCGACGTGACACTAAGGCAGGGGTGGGCAACTCTGGATGTTGTGGAACTACAAGTCCCATGAGACATTAGAAGACTGACCGTTACATGCATGACTCCCAGAGGCAGAGAAATTTATTTATTACAGGTATTTGTATAGCGCTGACAATTTACACAGTGCTTTACATAGAGCACAGTCACATCAGTCCCTACCCTCAAGAAGCTTACAATCTAAGGTCCCTATCTCACATGCATACATACAGGGCCAATATAGACAGGAGACAATTAAACTTCCAGTGTGTCTTTGGATGATGGGATCTGTAGTTAAAGCACAGCTGGAGGGCTAGAGTTGCCCACCCCTGCTCTAGGGTCTCTCAATGTTTAAAGTGTACCTATAGCCCAATTTTACTTGAAGCTTTGTATAGAGTGTGAAAGGATTAGAACTCAGTCAGCTTTTTACTACTGACCAGTACTCCAATAGAGAGATTTCCCCTCACTCACTGTCCTGAGGGCAACTTTTTCACTAGACAGGAACTCTCAAACACCAACAGCAGCAGCGACAGAAGTTATTACTGTATGTTTCCCAGTTGCTGATTTTCCCTTCACTTCCTGTCTGGTAGAATGTTGTCCTC
The DNA here is from genome assembly GCF_000935625.1 of Nanorana parkeri. Lineage (NCBI taxonomy): Eukaryota > Metazoa > Chordata > Amphibia > Anura > Dicroglossidae > Nanorana > Nanorana parkeri. The sequence goes on along the minus strand of NW_017307922.1, from coordinate 52,423 downwards.
AGAACAAAAAGTGTGGGGAAATCCATGATCTCCAGATAGCAGTAAAACCTGATAGGGATCTAACTCTCCCTCAATATATTAAAGACCATAAAAAAATCATACTATTCACTTGGAGCAGAAAAATCCGATCCTTAACAACCACTGACAGCTGCATATACCAATCAGCTATAAATTCAATTTGTATGGCTGTGTTTCCCACTGGAGAGATTCTGTCTACAGCAGGTCATACTTGTTTCCATTTCTCTCAGCAACCTGTGGGCTAAAGGAGAAAAATCACTAGATTTCCCCATCCATGATGCTAAACAGTGTGGATGGAGGAATCTCCCCTGATGGCTTTTGTATTCTGACAGCTGGAGCCTTTGGCTGTCTGAATCCCTTAGTAACTGCAGCGGATTGGCCCTGCATGCATGTGGGGACCTTAGATTGTTGTCTAAGACAGGGACTGATGTGAATGGGCAACTATGTAAAGTGCTGGGTAAATCGTTGGCGCTATATAAGTACATATAATAATAATAATTGGCTGCAGTCACTGTTTGGCCAACAATGTTCCACCCAGCTCCTATGATTTATTTGAATTGAAGTTTGTGGAGCCGAATGGTGCCAGAAGGCTGGCTGATTCTGTGGCTATAAGGCTGGAATTCCAGCATTATGGATATCTTATGTAAGCACGGTCACTAGAATAGAAATCCAAAGTATAATGGTTGTCATCAAAACAGGAATAGAGGAAAATCTTCTAATAGGGACACTTGTTCTGCTGATTAAAATTTCCCCTACCCTTGGAGAGATTTCTTCTCACTTCCTGATGAGTCTCCATGACAGGAAGTGAAATCTCAGCGGTTTTACCTCTTTCCCGAGTCTATCCAATTTAAAGGGGAATAGTTTGTCCTTTAGAATCCTGTAAACCAAAGTTGATGTAAGCATCAACCTGCCCAAACAAGCAGGCTCTGCCCTCTCCTCCTCATGTCCATAGCTCAGTAGAAGGGAATATACTGACCGGCAGTGGTTACAGATGTCCTTGTGAAGCAGCCATGTCTTGTATAACACGTGACTCCACCTACACCGGCTACTCTCCACACTGAGCTGTTATCACAGAGCTCAGCTCCGAAGGAAAGGCGGCTTACAATGAACATACCTGGCTGGCGGGGCCATCCGAGTGGTACGGCTTCGACTTCCTCTAGGCATCGTTGTACTATTACGGTTCTGCAAACGTCCGTCAGCAAGGCTATGTCAAAGTGATTGCGTCAGACACAGCGACACAAGCTTTTATCACTTCTGACGCGTCACCGGCGCCACGCCCCTTAACGTGCTGACGCTACTTGGTATCCACCCTGCAGCGGCTGTACAGGCTTCTAGAAAATGTCTTCGCTGTAGTCAGGGTGAAGGTCATGGAGTGACGCAGCAGAGTGTTGTACCAATAGTAAACACGACAACACAGTTCTCACCAGTTCTACTCGTCTCAGGGCATTGTAATGTCCTCAACTGAAAGCCTTACATAATACATAATCCCCAGCACATAACATCAACATGTTATATACCTAAAGTGGGAGGTCTGCTCACTTTTTTTCTCACCCACCAAACAGTATACATCTTTCATAAACTTTAAAACTAAAGTTATCTAAATAATAAACCTCTGCCCTTTGATTTTTAACACTTCTAGGATGATGTCACAGTGCCCCAATGCTGCCTCCTGGGCACAAATTGTATTTCATTCATATAAAGGTGCTTTCTTATGAATCTGATCTTCTTAGCATGCACAGGTATCTAGGCAATGGGAAACCAATACTTCTTTTAATGATGTGCAGGCCTCTGTTCTCTTAACATCCATTTAATAAGGCTGGTAACAGCTATGTCTTCACTTCCCCTGGCCACCGGTCTTGTTACTACCCCACTGTAGTTCTGTTTGCAGCGAGAGGTGATGTCATTATGTCCCTGCTCGCTGAAGTGGGCTGACCCAGGAGCCTCGGACTTCTGGACTGAGTCGACCACTGTAACTGCGTCATTGGATGCCATCCATGCTGCCAAATAACCATCCATTCCAGTGGTGTCCCTAGCTATTCTGCTGCCTGAATTGTTGTGATGAGGCACCTGAACTCCATACACCGCGTTGACCTTTCTGTTATTATTCGTGGTGCTCACAGTGATAACACGGCTGGTGCCGTGTTCCTCCAAGTCATAGAACAGAAGAATATGTGGAAGCTAGAACATGTTATTGTCACTATGTCGCTCTGAAGAAGGGACACTGCGTGGCCCTGAAACGTTGGCAAGATGACACATCTTCTGTTCTGACTTTTCGCAGCGAGCTGTGTGGGGAGATGTGTATGGCTCTTCCCATCTGGCTCTTAGCAACCTGGGACGATCTGGCCAGAAAGGGGGTGACAGGCACACTGCAAACATGCCGCTCTGATTGACCCCCACCCCCACATGACCCAAAGAGATGTCCCTTGAGGCTGCCTCATTAAAGGGACAACCCTGTACCCGCCCCCCAATCCCACCCACAATAATGCCCAATAACTACAAGACCCACTGCACAATAGGAATTGTACTTTCTCATAATGGTGCTGCACAGAGATATTGGCCTCCATTATACCTCCTCCTGATGCCCAGCCAAAGCTGCTGTTATTATATATCACACATTTTTCATGAATTATCTGTTAAATGGTGTAGTTGTAGTTTAAGTTATTGACAGCTTTCTTTTAGACCTATGTGGCATCACTGATAGATGTTAAGAGTTCAGCTTTAAAATCCAGTGAGAATACACTCCAGCCCATTGAAGGGAGGCATTCTTCTGGTATTTCAGCCAGGAGGCAGGGCTGAGGCACGCTGATGTCACAGGCACCTCCTGGAAGCCAGGGTGGAGGTAAATATTTTTTTCTATGTTGGTTTCACTACAGACCCCACTACCCCAAATCTCTCATTTTCCCCTTGAACATTTTTTGGGGGGCAATTCTATATTTTATTTGCTTAAAGTGATGCCCAATGTGTTTAATATTGTTAATAATGTAGGATAGAATGTCCAGTTTACCAACATTTTATCACTGTATAATAATATGCCATACACATATTTCAGATAGTTCATATTATTTTCTGCTAATATTTCAGAAGACTATTGTCCCACGTCTCCTGACTACTTTCTCACCCTAAGAGGACCTTAGCATTTAAGAAGGTGGATCAAGTGGATTCACATTACTGCACGGACAACAGCCACTTGTTCAGGAATCACACCCCGCTCCACATCCAAATAGCATAGCATGGGGTGTAGGGCAGGCTCACTGCACATTAGCCACGAGAGAGGCTTACAAAGAAAAATTCAGGGCAGCCACTGCTTAGCTCCGCAGAATCACTCTTTCTTGTTACTCTTCTCTTTGCTTTGGCAGGAATACAGAAAATTGTTATCTGATATTTACCATAATTTCCTTTCCTGGCTTATCCTCATATCAGCCATCTATGGGTCAACTCCACCGCCTTGACCCCCACAGGACCACCTCCTAACTGAATAAAAGATACAAAACCCCCCACCCCCCAAAAAGTGTTCCATAACTAGACAAGAAAATTACAGTAGGTATCAGGTAACAATTTTCCGTATTCCTGCCTCACCTCATGTCAGCATACTAAGGGATGTACTGTAACTAGCTAACCTACTCAGGATAGCAATGAAGGACAAGTGAAACAATTTAGACACACATTTTTATCTTAGTAATAAGGCTGCAGAAAGCATTAAGGAGCCAAACTGAGAATAATGAGAGGCCACTTCCAGCTTATAGTGGCAAAAAAGGTGTTCAATGGCCTCCATCTGGCCATCTGCAGATGTTCTCTGCCGATACTTTGGCCTAAGATGCTCAAGAAGTTGACATCCCTGAAGTAGAATGAGCTGGCACTTCAGCTAGAGGAGACAAGCCCTGTTACACGTATACTACTTTCGGAATCCAGGTAGACCTTTCTCTGGATGTCACCGCCATGCCCATATTTGGGCCGCCAGGCAAGACAAATAAATTGACCGCTTTCCTGAAGAGTTTGGTTCTATTTAGATAGATGGACATCAATCTTACAACATCCAAGTAACTATAGTCTTCTTGATGCAACTCTGAAAACTCTACCTAAAAGGACAGATTTCAAGATCTGTGAAAATTAGAACTGTGGAGAGGGCCATAGAATAACCTTGACAGGAAGAAGGATGCAGAAGGGATTCATGCAAGATAATGTGCCCAGTCCAGTCTTCTAGTGGATGGATTAGTGGTTAGAAACACAGGGGGGAATTTACTAAAACGGGAGCAGATGGAATTCCCTTCACAGTCTGTGGTGTCAGGAACCATAAAGAACATTACTCCAAAGGAGCATAACGGAGAGTCATTAAAGATTTAATTACTCTCATGATGGACACAAAAACCTCCTCGGAGGATGTATTCTGGTTGTTGCTCATAGGAAACTCTTTACCACAGGATCTTCAGCCCATTTCTAGCCAGCAAACAGTAGATCTGCACCTTCAGACCATTATATGCCGGGCCCTTGTCTAAAGCGGTAGAATTCCAGCACATTAGGTAGATCGCGAGAGAGGGCAGGAAAGTGGTTCTTTGCTGGAAGAACACATTTTGTCTAGATTGGATTGTAGATGGGATTCATTTTTATGCATTTGGCAATTTAGCGATAACCTTTGAGGATAACCCATGACTTATCACTGGGTTAACACAGTCAAATGGAGCATTGCTGGGTTTGGGTGCCACCAATCTCCCGGAACCAGGAAATCCTGGCTGACCAGAAGAAACAGTTGAGGAGCTGAGATAATCTGTAACAAGAAACCATGGCCTCCTGGACCAGTGAGGGAGGATGATAATAGCACGCATTGACTAGCCAGCTCCAAGAACAGTTCAAGCTCAACTCAAGGCAGATATAAAAGACACAATGCAGCTCTGCAATGATTACTACATCATTAAATGTGTTTTTTAATGAAAAGAGTTTAAGTACCAGAATTTAGCTTGGTATCAGCCTTTTCCAGTCTACTATACAGCAGTGTTTAGAAAGGAGGATGGAGAAGCAGCAGTTGGAGCCAATCAGGTGTACTGCAGTGAAAAAAGCATGGTGACAGAAGGAGAGAGCAGAGTGACAAAAAGATAAGCTCCTCAGTGTGCTGCTTCTCCTTTCACTGTCTAGTCACAGGGTGCGAAGGAGACCTATAAGTGCAAATGAAACTGCAGCAGAGAAACATCTGGTCCCCTCCCTTGCAAGACAGGATTATTTTGTGTGGCAGAGCTGTGTAAATCTCAGAACTGGAAGAACAAAAATACAAATCTTTTAGTAGGCGAAACAGATCTCATATATATGTATGTAATCTGTGCATGTTCAGCTTTAAAATGTTCTTATGATTTGTAAGAAAACACCTGCTTGTGCTTTCTGTATCAACACTTAGGTCTGTTCTCCCTGAAGTAAAACTTCCCTGGCCAATTTCTACCAAACCATGCCTGAGGGCCATACCCTTAATATTTTTGGAAAAGGGAATAGGGATTGGGGGTGGGGGGAATGTGGAATGGTGGTGTGTAGGGTTGCACAGATACCAAGTACAGTACTCGGTACAAGTACGAGTATATGTACCGATACTTTTGAGCTCCAAGACTAGACTAGAGAAAAATTCAAAAGTTAGGAGGCAGCTGTCATGTGTAAGGAGCACGCGGAGCTCCTGGGATTTGCACATCTCTGTTTTAATGTACGATTTTGTTTTTATAACTATAAATAAGGGGATGCACAGATACCAGTTTTGCGAGTACGAGTACTGGTACTTGCCGAGTACTTACAAGTACGAGTACTGATACATTTTTGTTTATTGTCATGTGACAGTTTTTCTAAAACAATACAGACTAATGATTTCAGGACAGTGGTGGAGCACCAGAGCCAGGTCCCAGCTGCAACCGCTCCAACCCTGGTAGTTCTCGTGAAAATTCCAAGTATCTGCACTGGTACTCGAAAAGTATCTGTGCATCCCTAGTGGTGTGTAGTGTTTTTTTCTTTTGTATGTGTAAAAAAGGTACAGTGTGGTGTTGCTAAAAAGGGAGCTGACAAAATATGTCGTCAAACTGATCAAACCAGTCTTGGTACTGCAAGATGAAAACACCTGTGTTGCTGCTAAAATTACCTGAAAATACCTAAAAATACCTAAACTACCTAAAATCAAGTGAATTGGGGTGCTGCTGCTGATTGCAAGCACAGCTTATGGAAAAAACTATACATTCCACAGGTAAATATGTGCTGCCAATACACTATCCCTGAATATTGTGATGGTCCATAACATCATGTACATCTTTAAGACATCACCCAAACCTGGATTTTACATTACACCCTTGAAGCTCTATACAAATGACCCTCTCCCCACTGTACATTTTTTTTTCATTGCCATTTGACAAAGGACCCCGATGGTAGTGCCCAGCTTCCCGTGCCTTTTTTCACATCACTGCCTGGATGACATGGACACTTCTTACTGGATGTCCAGTGGTGGGTCCTCTCAGGATCCAGGGGATTACTGTGATTTGATAACCTTATGAAGAAATGACCAGTCAGCATCAGAAAACAGACTTCAGGGCAGAATGAAGTTGTCCGGATGGGCTTCAAGAAATTAACCTAATTGGGGAACAAAAGTAGCCACCCTCCAGAAGGAAGGACAGTGTCAGCACCAATTCAGAGATGATTTGAGGATCTACAGCCGAATGATACACAAAAAAGAAACATTTTTGTTAATAGTTAAGGTACTTAAATGTATTTTGAAGATTTAACTCCTGAGTTTAGTGTCACTTTAGGCCGGGTTCACACATGGGCGTTTTTCAGCGCTGATCGAAGCGCTGAAAAACGCTCAAACAGTGAAATCCCATACTTCCCTATGGGCATGGTTCCCACCTGGGCGTATTTCAGCCCGTGGAAATGCGCTGAAAAACGCCCTACGCCCAAACGAGTACAGGAGCTTCTTTGGGGCGTTTTTCCGTGCGTTTCCATTGGTATTCCCGAGTGTGGCTCGGGGTTAACAAAGCGGTAACCCCGAGCCACACTCGGGAATACAGCGTAGGACTTACCTTGTCCGCGATCCCCGCTGTGTCCTCCGGCGGCGGCTTCATCCTAAAGTCTCTCCCTCCACATTTTTCAGGTATTGCAAACGCCAATATAAAGCGCGCTAGCTTGTAGTGAGTATCAGAAGAGACCCAGTGGAACTTCTGAGATTCCCTTCTAATAAATAGTTGGAAGTGTTCAAGCAGGTCAGTATGGCAGCAAGGCAACCAGAATATTTAGAAGTATAGATAATCAATGGAAGCCTAATTTCACAGGTTCGCTTTAAAAAACAAAAAACACAACACACACACACAAACTAAATCATTTGGAAGCACCAAATACAGCACAGTATATGTCATCTAGCCCAGGGGTGTATCTACTGCAAGGCAAACTAGACATTTGCCTAGGGCGCCACTTTCCAGGGGGGCGGCAAAAAATGCTGCCCCCAAACCAGTTGGGTAAGAGAAAAAAAAAATTAGATTATAAATTATTCATAAATTACTGCCAGTATTTCTGGACCTGGTGCTTCTTTCCTGGTTCTTACTGGGGGACCAACATGCCCACCTATGCCGCCTACTCCTACATGTATGCCGGCTGCAGCTCCCCTCTCTTCCTGGTCAACATGCTGTGCAATGTATTGGTGTGTGTAACTTTCATCCAGATACTGGCAGTTCATGCGTCGGACCTCCCTGGGAAACCAGCACCCAAATCTCTGACTTCAAGCTGGAGAGGAGCTTCCGCAGGACCCCAGGGCTGAGATCCAGATGTTCATCGTGCTCATCGGCACCTCCGTGGTGGTGAGTCCGGGGAAGTGCAGCCTATAAGCTCCCTGCCGGGTTATGTCTCTAGAGCGGGGCAAGCTACAGAGCCCAGCAGCCAAGACGGAAGATGGGTAACTGCAGAATTAGAGGGCCCAGCATATTAAGGCAGAAGATTGGTGTTGCAGCTGCAGAACTAGAGACTAGTATGGCAGGTCAGCAGATCACAACAGTACACTGCGGTAAAAAGCTCTCTGGTAAAATTATATAAACTGATTGATTTGTAAGGTTTTGAATGCAATGGAAGTGTACAGTAGTAAAGGAGGACACTGCTGTGCTCTACTGTGGATATTTACCACTATTGCTGTAATTTCCAGCAAGAAATCGTGGACATTTACCAGAGATTTTTTTTACCAGCATCTTGTATCCATTTGGAAAAATTCACTGGTGATACAGTGTTATGGACAGCTGCTGGTACAGTGCAAGCACTGTATAAGCAATATAACAGTTTTGTTATAAAGCCAGTTGAATCAGGCAATTGTAATTTCTTGTTCATGGGGAGCACTGACCCCGCTGGCCACAAACAAGAGGAGCTTAATGTACCTGCCACCACTACTTTCCTCACCCCTCTCCATTACCATGGACAGGAAACCATTCTGCCGACTCTGATGTCTGATGGTGGTCAGATAATGAATACAAATCCAACCATCACAGGTCTACAGAAAAAAGTAGTGTAAAGTGGAGGCATAAACCCAACTACTCAAAACAATAGAAAACCCATTGAGTCAAAAGAAAAATGAGGTCAGACAAATCAACACACGAATGGCTTTTTGTTTTGTAAATACATATTAGAAACAACAGCTTCAAATGGTTAAAATATTAAATATTTTTATTTGTTGGTCCAAGCATAATATAAAATTTCTTAATAGAACCAATATCACTGGATACAAAAGACTACTAAATGTATACTGCAAGGTGCAGGTAATTAAAACCTTTCTATTGGTTAAAGCTCCAACAGCAGCTTCTGCTATGCAACTGCAGCACATTCAACACATGCAAAGTTCAGGATGCAGTTCAGGCCCACAGCACTGCTTCGTGGAAATAACCGCGGAAGGAGTCTTCCGTAAGGCGAGTCCGACGTCTCATTAACAGAACCACAAATACCAAAGGCAAATCAAAATAAGTTTGAGCACAAGTCAAATACCTGGAAGAGAGAGAAAAAAGAAGCTTAAAATAAATCTAAACCCAATTGGTAAAATCTTATTTTAAAAAATGTAACATGTTCATCTCATAAAAGTCAACAAGTTATTTTAAGTTATCTTTTTTTTTTCTAAAACCGCAGCTTTCGTAAAAGGCTTCATAATAGCAAAGAACTTCATGGCATGATCACCAGCGATTGACAACTGTTTCCTAAATAGGCTTCTTCCTTATCACCTTGTCAAATGTGACATGTGGAGATTAAGCTGGCCATACCAGTACACACTGCAATGAAGACTTTGAAATAGTCGAGTACTTAAAACAAAAAGCATAAGACACAGCCAGTGGAGGCCATAAGGGGTATGAGGAGGTTCAAGTGGCTGGGCTTTAATTTCAGCGTCATCACGTGACGATAAAAAGGCCCAAAATGTGCATTTTTTGACCTGTCTCCAATTATACCTAAAACCTTAGATTTTTCATATCCTTTCCTACAATGGTCTGTAGACATGGGACATGATTGCCTGAAATCTATAAACACTTGCACACCATTTTAAACTCTGGTGGCAAGATCACTGCTCAAGCTGTTCACACTGATTATAGCTGGTATGAGAGGGTCCTTCTCTTCCTGCTGGAAAGTGGGCAGCAACAGTCAGGAAATAGAGATGTGAGATCATAGTGGTATAAAAAGCCAGTGGATTCCACCTTTGATGGAAAGAAGATGCACGTGGACTGACCCATATGGTATTCTGATAACCATGCAACTCGGTCACATGAGAATCAGTGAAGCTGCCAATGCTGAACTGCCCTTTTAAAAATGCTGGTTCCCTGTCTACCAAGATGATGCCTTGGCTTCAATGCTATGTGTCACTGTCCTGGAACAAGTATAGAGATAACGACTTTTACCACTCATTTACAGAATGCATGTTCTCTGTCTGTGACTCAAGTAGGACATTGCTAGGCAACTAGCACTGTCTACAGGCCACCAATGGTAGCCCCTACACTTCCCTTGTAACAATATTGCTTTAAAAGCCCACTATTGTATTCTGGTAACTGGTCTAACAAATTCCTACAGTATACTGTTTTTTTTTATGTCACAAGCATTTGTTTTTCTACATCTTTAAATGCAGGCCAAGGTATCCAGAAAAAATTAGAGGAGAACACACAAAGGAAGCACCACTCCTCCACGGCTCAGGAAAGGAATGAGCTGGGTGCTTGCCACTGGAGCACATGCTCGCTTCAATATGAGCCCATGCAAACAGAAGAGCTGGCCACACACCGGATTCTGCTGGGATAGTTTACGGAAGCTTGTACCACATCTCTGGTGTTCCTCCCCCCTGGCCGCATTTCACCCAATCACGGGCTTCGTCATACAAATTACATAGTCATAGATCTCTATGACTAAGCCCGTGACTGGGTGAAATGTGTCATAGGGGTGCACCTTGAGCAGGACACCGGTGATGCGGCACAAGCTTCACTAAATGATCCCAGCAGAATTCGATGTGCGGCCAGCTTTTCTTCTGTTTGCAAAGACAGCAAAAATAACAGTTGTAACAAATTATGCAGACAGGGATGCCGTCAACAGTCAGCTGTTAATCACATGGTTTAAATGTATTTTCCATAAGGAGATAAAACTGTTGGTGTAACTGCTTCAGGCCCCATTGACACTGAGCGATTTATCGAGCGATTTTTGCAGCGATAGCGCTCATATTTCCACGCTATATCGCTCTATGTAGCTTCTCCAATCCATTTCAATGGAGCTGTTCACATCTTGTCGCTCAATATCGCTTGTAGCTCCTACATGACCCTTTTTCCGAGATTTCGAGCGATTTTGCTCCTGATTGCATACAGCCCAATAGGAAAAAGTCACGCGACACGTCGCTCAATATCGTTCATATTGAATTGCGCCGAAAATCGCGCGATTTTCATGTCGCTCAGTGTGAATGGGGCCTTAGGGTGCATTCACACCAAAATCAGAAGGTACTCCCAAGTCAATGGAGGGTCTGTTGACTTAAGATTGTACCTTCCGTTTTCCTTCCGATCCGCTGCATTCATTTTTTTTGGCAAGCTTTATATAAAGTAACATGTCCTGAGTGGCCATATTTCACTGTAATGGCTTGAGATGCATTGGCGTGTGTTTTTGACTCGTTGCATTGGAAAGAGTAGCGCGTGCTCTACTTTTTTTCAGCACAACATATCACCCAATTATTTTCCGCTGAGCTAGCATTAGCATTAGCATCTGTTAAAAATCAGATGGTAATGCAACGCAATGGATCCAGTGTGAATGGAGCCTAAAGGCCCAAATTCCTGGCAAAAAAAAAAAAGCAACTTTGCAGTGGGGCTAACCCCGCAATGCAAGGGTTAAGTGCTTGTTTTTGTATAGGGACTGGAACAAGACAGATTTACTCACCTGATCCCCACTCCCCCAGAGCTCAGTGCTCTCCTCTTCTTCCCCTCCGCCCCAGCTGGTTGACTGTCCCTTTCAATCCTCACATCTATTGCAGGTCTACAGAACCTGCATTAGACATGATGATCTCAGCAGTTCTTAGACTGCCAGAGCCAGGGAAGAAGAGGCTGCAGTGACTGGTCTAGTAGCCTGGAGGAAACTGGCAGCAGCAGGGATGAGGAAAGTAAATCTGCTTTACTCCAGTCCCTAGACAGAAACAAGTCGTTACCGTGGCAGCATGGGGGTAGCCCCACTACAGAAGTACTATTTTGGGCTTTAAGCTTATATGTTCACTTGTGTATAAAATATAAAAAAGAAGCCAGGAGTTCCTCAATAAGAAACCAAACCCCACAAAAAATGTTCTTTCCTCTGCAGTAGGCATGTGTCTTCAGTTTTAATTAATTTTATCAAAGCTGTCCCAAGGTCATACATCCCAGAACTTCATCTCAGTAATGACATTCCACAGGGACACGGGCCATACCTTACAGTCTGGAAACCTTTCCGCTAGTGTCAGGGGACAAATGCTTGTTGGCCCCGGAGGAATTCACAGGCAGTTAAGTCTACAAACATTCCCTCTAATTAATTTCTTCTTTGTCTGAAACCCTTGAGCTGTTCCATTTTCACATTCCTTACATTGGTACCCGGGAGCTACAAATAAAAAAGCCTGCAGGAATACACGGTTAGGAGGAAGAACACGATTACCAGTTTAGTGTTGCCTAGTACAGAACACACAGGTGAGCAAGTCAGCCATTTACCCACTAAAATGAGATCTTTAGGGCTCATGCACTTGACTGCACAATGTGAATTTGGGCATATTTCTCTGTCCAGGGGCCAGAGATGCTGCGTACAGCTGCCCATAGATGTCAATGGCTGTACGCAAGTATACACCAGACACAGGTAAACATGCGTCTGTGTACAGATGCACAATTCTGAATACAGACAGCCAGCGTTCAGGGTTGTGCGCCCTTACACATGTGCATGTTACACAAGTCTGCTGTATACAGCCATTGACTTCTACGGGCGGATGTACATGGCACTTGCAGCTCCTGGACAGAGAAATTTACCTGAATTTATTTGGTACAGGTTCAGCCACCCGTGTATATATGAGCCTTTACAAATACTATAAATCCTGAGCCATATGAAAAATACTAACTTTATGGGAATCAACTACATACACATAAAACCAGGGGTGGGCAAACTCCAGCCTTCCAGCTGTATTGAAACTACAAATCCCCATGATGTATCTGCCTTTTGGAGTCATGCCTGTGGCTGTGAGAATCTTGCAATGCATCATGGGATATGTAGTTCCACAACGGCTGGAGTTTGGCTACCCCTGCATAAAACCAATACGAACAGGGCACTGAGGCCTCATTCACACTGGCAGGGACATACATGTCTTCATAAAAGACATTTCTACATTTGTAAAATGGTTTTAAACAATACAATTCACAAAGCGTTGCCTGGTGTTTAGGGAAAACACAATTCTGTGCGTCCAGGGGCAAATTAGATACTCTGAATGCATCTAAATGCAAGTGTATAAACGTACAAGGACATTGTATACTTCCCAGATATGCGTTTACACAAACAGTGCCGTACACAAAACAAGAGCAGTTTGTCCATAGTAACTAATCAGCTTCTCTCTTCAGTTGGGCTTTGAAAATGACAGGGAGAAGCTGATTGGTTGCGGCAACTTTTCCCCTTACTGTGTGTCTATTTACACTCGTGGCCGTGTTGGTATTCGGTAGATGATTTATGAGGAAGGAGCTTTGTCGCCCCCTGGTGGCCAGCTCTTATAATGACACACGGGCAGTCACCTGAGTGTGTACGCCAATTCTAGTTGGAGGTACTTCGGATCCTGCTGCGCTTCATTTCGCTGTTGTGCAGCTTCTCTTCAATCTTCCTCTCGTGGCCGGCGGGTACGTGGCGGTTTCCGTTCAGTTCGATCTCCTTCTTGGTCCTGCCTTTCCCCCCGGCCCCGCAGCCGTATTCCTGCAGGTTGTAGTATTCGTACTCATCATAGTGATCCCGCTCGAACACGACTAGACTCTCCACATCAGCGGACATGATGATCTCTAGGAAGGCAACCGGACAAACGTCGAAACCGCTACAGCAAAGCCTGGAACCACCAGCAGCTGTTTAGTCGTACTGTAAACAAAACACTTTGCTCGGTGATTGGCCGGCCGTGATGCTTCTGACATATAAGGGCGGGATTTAGGACTCTTTTTCACCAATCACTGCCCGTTAGCTGGGAAAGGCGGAGTCTTGTCGGTGACGTCTGTCACATGACTGCGGTTGGACAGTTTGTGCTGGGTCTGCAGAGGGGCAAGCCTGGCTAGTCAGGGCTTTGTTTTTATTACTCTTGGTTATTTAAAGGAAAATGAAATATGTGTCATGCAATCACTTTATTAATAAAGATATACATTGATTTCACTGGGATTTAGATGTAAATGAAAGAAATGGAATTTGGATGCAAATCTTCAATTGCTTTTATAAGGGAATGGAATGTGGTTTTGTACACAAATTCTAAAGCTGGCCATACACCTTGCAATCATCACGCAACATTTTTCATACGACGGCCCCATCATGCACAGACCATTGAGTAGTTCAATTAGCGGTCGTTAGCGAAAGCACATGCCCGAATTTTGTTAATTGACAGAACGGATTTGGTGCGATTTTTGGCGTACGAAAACTCCACCAACCTAGCGAATTTCATATGATTCGACCAAAGTTTTTTAGCCTGCTCGAAAGTCCTACAATTGTACAGTATCTGCTGTTGTACACTCCCCATCAACCTTGCGAATGTTGTACGAAAACGCGTTCGCAAACGTAAATCGTACGATATTCGTAAAGTGTATGGGCACCTTTAGAGTCAAGCGTATGCATGGGGAAGAGTCAGATTCCGCCGTCAAGTTTTTATTGCTAAGTTACTATTGGGGAAATGTACCACTCCTGATGACTTTTGTCACCAAAAGTGAGGGGAAAATTCAAAATGTAGAGTTGTCCACACAATAAAAGGAAGGGGGAAATCTTCAACTGGGGACACTTGTTCCAGGGAGAACTGTCTAACAGGAACATTCCCCTGATTTTGGGAGATTCCCTCTACCTGCTGCATCTCCAGGACAGGAAGTGAAGGAAAATGTCCTCAGTGCTACACAGATAGCAAAAATTAACTGGCAGATGTTTTAACCCTTCCCTACCCTATTCAAAACAAAAACAATATTTTGGCTAAAGATACACGTTAATGTACGTTGAGCTGTGTTTAGTGGGAATTATAAGAAGGGAGGGACAGGGTTAGCAAGGGAACAGGGATAATGTTCTATATCTGATTGTATGTACAACAAAGTTTTATTTAAAAAAAAAACTAATCTGATTAAAAAATTACCTAGAGATAGGGGACACAATCATTGAATAGAAGCATAAGGGAGGAAAGGGAAAGCGAATACGGGTACACATAAGTATTAGTTATAGTTTATAGGCACCAAGTGGTTAATTTGTAAACACAAGTGTAGAGTGAGAACAATAGAAGGAAATAGAGGGGTTTTAGGAAGGTTTGAGAGTAGCACAAAATAAGATTTGCACAAATTTACACAGTATTGTTCCCCCTCCCACCCAAGGAAGAATGGGTAGTATGATTGAACGCGAGGTGAATGATATAAGGGGTGGAGAGAGAGATTTTTTTTTTAATAATGTATTTATGCATTGATGGGAAGGCAGTAAAAGAATGGAATAGCTCTTGGCTATTAAATAAGCTATGTATATTATTTATGCAATAGGATGCAATTCTATATTTTGTTTCCTTTATATATACATATGTAAATGTTTTACTGTGAAACAATAATAAAAACATATTACCTGCCTCCGGGCCGGCCGTAGTAAAAAAACGGCCGGCCCGGAGCTCTCTAGATCTGAGCGGGCGTCTTTAGACTGGCGGATCGCTTGTATTTTGCAACGATCGGTGCGGCCCCGATCCCCGGCAGGGGATCAGAGGGAGCAATAAAGTTTAGTGAAAAAAAAAAAGTAAAAAAAAATTAAAGTCCCCCCCAAATTTTAAGTTACACATAAAAAAGAATTTAAAAAAGGAGAAATGAAAAGTCCCCACCCATACATACACGCATGCAAACATGCGTCGGGGGCGCATACGTGCAAAAAAGACGATTGCGCCCATTACGCCGCACATGTTACATATCGCCGCGAACGTCGCAGTGAGAGCAATACGTCTAGGGCCATCAATCACTGATAACACTAAACTGATGAGCGGTAAAAGCTTTTAAAGTGTCGCCTATGGCCAATTTTGGGTATGGTAGTTTTCTGCGATGTCGCGGGTGCGCGCAATTTTAAAGCTTGACATGTTTGGTGTCTATTTAACCGACGTGACCCCGACTTTTATATTTTACCAAAAAACTGGGTAATAATAAATGTTTTCTAACATAATGTTAAAAAAAATTTCTGTAATTTTTCCTAATTATAGTAAAAAATAAAACCCGTAGTGGTGATTAAATACCACCAAAATAAAGCTCTATCTGTCCCCAAAAAATGGTATAAAATTCATTTCAGTACAGCGTTGCATGACGGAATAAATGTCAGTCAAAGTACTGCAGCGCTGAATACTGAAAAATGGCCTGGCCACGAAGGGGGTCTAAACACCTGGTCTTGAAGTGGTTAAACAAAAAAACAAAAAAACAAAAAATTGCCTAGGAGCTGTCAGTGTATTAGATGTTTATTTGTAAGGCAAGATTGTATACAGATAGCATTATAAAAGATATAAAACAGTGTAAAGACTTATGAACTTGAAATGTAAATAAAATGTATTTTCAAAAAATTAAACACGATGGACCCATACACATACCAAGACCTGAGGCATCCCAGATTCCCATCTTTTCAACTGTCCCTTACCACTTCCAGCGGGCGCTCAGTAATGAAGCAGGGGGCCTGGCCGGTGGTCATGTGTCCTCCAGGCTTCCTGATTGGATGAAAAGCCTGGGAAACCACAGCTTCACTCCCTTGCAGCTTCCCAGGCACCGAGGATTGTGGCTGTTATGTGAGGAATGTAACTGGCAAGTGCTACTGCGCGCTGTATCGCTGAACTGGTCACAGAGAGATCTTTGTGATCTCTCCACCGCCTCAGTAACTAAAAACACGTCACCTGTTGTTGTGGTTTCAGTGTTGTGTTCGGGGTGATTAGGGTGTGCCCAAGCACACCCTGTGCCATACCTATGCCCACAGTCATATATTTAGAGATCCAGTGTGGCACTATGGGGGCACAACAGGGAATTTCACTACTTCAATGGCAGGCCAAAACAAGTGGGTGCTATGAAACTCAAAAAAAAATCTTCCTTCTTCTTAAACCTAAAACATAAACTAGGTTGTCCTACCTCCTCAGTCAATAACCTAAAGCGGAGCTTTTTCTACCTGTGCCAAGAGGTGTAGCCCTCAGGGGAGGAGCATGTCTTCTCCTATTCTGCTTAGCATCCATTCTTCTAGGACTTAAGGTCAGAGGTCTGCTTTGTCCCTCAATAATCATTCCGTAAAATCATTCTTTCCAGTCGGGTGAGGAAGATTTAGAACCTTTGCTGAGTTGAGTTATAACATAACCTATTGACATGCTGTTAGGTTAATTAGTTCCTGTTTAATGTGTGATAGGGAACTTAGATTGTAATCTCCTTGGAGCCAGCTACTAACCCTTGAGGACTGTTTTAACAGTGTTACAGTACTGCACTGCCTGAATGAACAACAATGTGCAGTTCTTCACCATGACCTTGTCTCTCATCACTCAAGTTTAGGCAGTGCACAGTAGACATGTGCGATTCGTTTCGTTCCGAATCGAAATTCGGACGAATTTTCGTAAATTCGGACATTCGGATGTATCCGAATTCCGAATTACAGACATAACGAATGCAAACGAATCCGAATTTCCATTTCCGAAATTCGGTAGCGTTCGCACGAACGTTCGTTTCGTTTTCTGTTCGTATTCGTTTCTTATTCGTTTCGTTCGTTGGAGCAAAGTGACATTAGAGAAGGAGAAAAATATTTTCTCCCCCTCAAATGTCACTTTTGCTGCAAACGAATAAGAAACGAATAAGAACAGAAAACGAAACGAACGTTCGTGCGAACGCTACCGAATTTCGTCCGAATCCGAATTCCGAATCCGAATTGACTTTCACACCCGAATCCCGAAAAACGAAATAACACAAATCCGAATTTAAAACGAAACGAAACAAATTTTTTGGCAGTGCACATGTCTAGTGCACAGTAATGAAGACTATATCCCCAGCAACCACAGCTCAATACACACTTCTGCATTCCTTTGGCATTTTGACTAGAGTCTGCATGACACGGGTGTTGAACGTTTTGCAACCAGCATGTGGCCTTAGCCTTAGTGCTCCCACTTCCCTTACTGGGTTCCTGATTTACTTGCACCATCACTTTAGATAACGCAGATGTGCATCACTTCACTGACCGGTAATTTCGCAGCCATCCAATAATCCCCTCTGCTCATAGCACTCTGCATGTAAGCTTATTGTGGGGCAGTAAAAGGGCAGACTGCAGGGTCTCAGCAGGATCTGTGGGGGGCTATGCCTGGTCTTAGGGGGGCTGTGCAGGATCTGTGGCCGTACGTTTACGCGCCCATAAACGTAAATACGCGTCCGGTGCCCCAGCGCGCAAAAATTACAATTGCGCTACACATGTTACATTTGCTGAGTTGAGTTATAACATAACCTATTGACATACTGTTAGGTTAATTAGTTCCTGTTTAATGTGTGATAAAACTGTTTAAATCCCCCACCCCCACGTTTACGCGCCCATAAACGTAAATACGCGTCCGGTGCCCCAGCGCGCAAAAATTACAATTGCGCTACACATGTTACCTTTGCTGAGTTGAGTTATAACATAACCTATTGACATGCTGTTAAATAAAATAAAAGTCACATATAAAAAAAGGGGAAAAAACCCCCCCAAAATGTTTAACTCCCCCACCCCCACGTTTACGCGCCCATAAACGTAAATACGCGTCCGGTGCCCCAGCGCGCAAAAATTACAATTGCGCTACACATGTTACATATCGCCGCGAACGTCGCAGTGAGAGCAATCATTTTAGGGCCATCAATCACTGATAACACTAAACTGATGAGCGGTAACAGCTTTTAAAGCGTCGCCTATGGCCAATTTTGGGTATTATCGTTTTTTGAGGTTTCGCGCGCGCACGCAATTTTAAGGCTTGACATGTTTAGTGTCTTTTTACCCGACGTGACCCCATCTTTTATATTTTACCAAAAAATTGGGTAATAATAAATGTTTTATCATTTAATATAGGGGAAACTGTTTTTTTTTTTAAAATTTCGGTAATTTTTCCTTAATATAGTAAAAAAATAAAACCCCCAGTGGTGAATAAATACCACCAAAAGAAAGCTCTATCTGTCCCCAAAAAAGGGTATAAAATTCATTTCAGTACAGCGCTGCATGACGGAATAAATGTCAGTCAAAGTACCGCAGCGCTGAATACTGAAAAATGGCCTGGATGGGAAGGGGGTTTAACACCGCGGATGTCAACTGGTTAAGCAAGCAAATTTTGCAGCTGCTCGCTTGGGTAGATTGAAGGGGGTTAATCTAATTGGGGGGGTGCATAATTTTGTTTTGGTTTTGCCCCGAGCGACCATAACTCTGGTTATGCCACTGCCATCAAGTCAGCAGGGGGGCCCGAACCCTGCACAGACTGCCTGTGGTGAGGGAAGATGGTCCCGACTACTTGCCACGGTAACCAGTTGATTGGCAGGCACCTTCCCTACAGGGACCGGGGCTTCTCTGCATAGGAGAGGAGCCTGCCAGTCAGGTTGTTACCATGGCGAGTGGGTAGGACCATCTGCTGGGCAGACCTATCAGGGTCCCGTGTGCTCGTCTGCGCTGTGCTGATTAACTGCTGGAAAGACCGGTGACTTTCAGCACATTTGGCTCCGTCCCCTGCAGCACCCACAGCCCATGGTATCAGGAGCGGGAGTCCTACCATGAGATAAACTGCAGGGAGTGAGCAGCTTAGAAGGGACTAGCAGTGTAAGGTGTGGTCAGCAGTGCAATATGAGGGATGTAGATGGTGTGGAAGTTACCAGTGTTGGAAGAGGGTGGCAGCCATCAAAATCTCTGCCAACACTCCTAACTGTACCCTCTGCATCTTTCTTCCTACGGTGTTCACCTCTGCACCCCTGCCAAGCAGTGTAGGAAGGGGGGATGGATATGCGAGAAGCATTAGAAAAGCGATGCAGGGGGTGAAGAGGTGGGCAGGGTAGGAAGAAAAAATCTGCCCACGCACCTTACAATTTATCTGCAGATTTTCTGTGGTCAGATGGAAAAAGTGCAACAGATTGGCCCAGGTGGAGATGACTCCATCCACACAGTTTAATGTAGATGGAGGAATCTGTTGCACCTTTTCCATCTGACCACAGAAAATCTGCAGATAAATTGTAAGGTGTGTGGGCACCTTAAGCTGTATGGGCACCTTCAGAAGCTAGTTTAGAGCTTTGGGTGAGTATATCTTTTTTTTAACCTAGACACCAACAAGCAGTTAACCCTTGCAGTGTGGGGGTAGCCCCACTGCAAGGGTCAATTTGAAAAAATCCTGGCGATCTGCTTTAAGATTTAATTCCTGAGTTTAGTGTCACTTTAAGCCTGTAAATGGGAAGTAGAGCCTAGGTATAATCTTAGTTAGGATCTAACGGCAGTCACTGGTCTCCCTGTGAGTTCCCCCCGTCGCTCCCACTTTGTGAGGGGGTCCTCCCTGATTGGTAAAAGAGGGCTGATGCATGATCCTCATTTCAAGCCTGGTCTACCCAATCTAGGTTCCCAAGGAAGCTTGAGACGAAACATGTTTGAACCACATTTCAGCCACTGTGGACTACAAGAGCCCAGCACAAGACAAAGATTGAAAGAGATATGTAGTCTAAGGACAGCCATATATTGATGTGTGGCATTTATGTGCTCTTAGATGGTATATTGACCCACAGATGTGGCTTGAGGGTCGCATCTGACATTGATTTGATGGAATCATTTTTAATGATGGTTATCGATATTTTATGAAGATGGTACTTAAAGGGGTTCTAAACCCTCCGGTTTTTTTGCATATATCTACTGCTAGCAAGCAGTAGATATATGCAAAAAAAAAAAAAAAAAGCTTTAAAAGCGGTTTAAACTTACCCCCTCTTCACCACCCGC